>NW_017670287.1:823761-833683 GCF_001879085.1 Nicotiana attenuata
AAATACAGCTGAAATACATTTAAATACAGCTCAATATGTTAAGATTTACAAATCAGAATACATCTACATACATCTGAAATACATTTAAATACAGCAGTTAATTGCAATTATATATTAATGTTAACACAGATATGAATACAGTTAAATACATATGCTCAATATGTTAAGAATGTTAAACCTCAACATTATCTCTGACATCTGTGTGAATGCCATCATCACGTCTCCCTATGGGTTCATTTTGCTGATTTTGTTGAATATGGTCTGAAAGCTCCTTGAAGTTATCATTGATCAATGTTGTTAGAGACTTGAACTCTCCCATAACCTTAACAATACAAAAATAGTTAGAAGATTGCGAAAAAAATATATGAATGCTAAGCATTAAACTGTAATGTTTAATCTATGGTTAAATACTCATATATTCTTTGAATGAATACATGTCAAAGAAGATACTTCATCATTTTGGCCTTCTGGCAGCTGATGGTCATGCAAAACTTTATGTCCAATTTCGGAAACACAAACATGAGGAATGTTGGGATGATATTCTGTTTCATTATGATGCCTTTCGTGTTCCTTACGCTTTTTATGGGGCGGTGATGAAGATGGACTAACAATTGCAACATGTTTCTTCTTACATGGAAGATCGGGTGTCGGAGAAAAGTCATCCGAATCCTCTCCCGATTTGTCTGAATGAGCAAGAGTAGGTCTGTTCTCAACATCGGCGGCTACAGGAGGAATCTGAATAACGGCTAGCTCTATATCGCTTGGACTGATGTCCTTGAAAACAATCTGAAAAAATAAATATAATAAAAGTCTAACTAAAATCTTCCAAATGCAGATTTGGAATACAAAATGATATTTCTATTGAAGATAAGGCAGAGTTGATGATTTGAAAATAATATGCATATGTATGAAGAATAATATTGAAGGTTACAACAGTTGTATATTGCTGTATGCATATGAATATTATTGTAGGCAGTAGATATATTCAACTGTATGCATAATCTGTATGGATTTGTATACAAGTTTATGCAGCTGATTATTAGTCCATATGCATTTGTATACATGTATCTTGAATCTATATGCAAGTATTTATTTCTGTAAGCATTAGTATCCAAATGTATACAGTTGTCTGCATCAATATCTTCTTGCAGCTGATTATACAAGTATTTCTATCTGTATGTATTTGTATGTAAATGTATTTTGCAACTGAATGCAGAAACTACAGCAGGTATTGAAGCATAAAAAATGTATGAGAATGCAACTGCATACTTCTATATGCAAACATATGCCTATTAATTATTAATAAAATCTAAACTAGCAGTGATACAATTTGTATATTACTATGTTTCCGGTGTCATTGAACATGCCGTTCATCAGATAAGAAAAAGTTGGCTGATTTCCGGTGGTTCTCCAATTGAGTATTCTAAGGACCACGCCATCAACTCGGAGTGCAATTTTGGAATCAACAGAAGAACAACACTCATAAAACCACACTTGCATAGATATGGGCATCCCAGCTATCCTGTAATACTTCTTCACAGCATCCATCTTCTTGCTAATCGATTTTGTCAACATCTCAAATGCTTTTAAACCCCAATGATATTCAGAATAGCGCCCACTCTCTACCAAGTCAAAATGTAGCCTTGGTATGGTTGTACTGTTTTTCTCGGATGAAAAAATGAAGGTGTGTATGAAATACAACAAAGATATCTTCAAGGCATCAACATCATTGTCGGGACCCCAGCTCTTCTCAGCAAAGCATTTCATCAAATGTTTCTTCTTGACAAGATTAGCACCTCCAAAGTAAGTCTCAATAAGCCGGTTAGGAACCTTTTCACTAAACTCAAAATCAGCATCATTACCAACACATTTGAGCCCAGTAACAAGCGCAAACTCCTTTAATGTGAAATGTAATGAAGTACCATTGACGTGTATTGCAAATACATTGTTAGGAGTACCTTCTACCTGGAGAGCCATGAAGCATCTGAAGAGTTGATGTTGGACTTCACAACGCTTCATTTGAAGAAAATTTCCAAAGCAAGTATTACCAAGTTGTTGGTACTGAACAGGAGTAAGGTTCTCTTTTATATCGGAGACTATATCAGTGTTAGTATACACACTGATATGGGGTGCAAATTTTGGCTGCTGTTTGACAAAAAACTTAATTCCCTGCATTTGACATGAATAAAAATATATAAATACAACTAAATACACTGACAAGGCTAATTACATATAAAACAACTGGATACAACACAAATGACATTAATTTATCATACATGAATACATATGAATACAACTAAATACAGAATTGAAGTTTAAACTATTGAAAATAACAAATAAATACAATGAAATTGAAAGGAAAAACAGTGATGGGAACCTTGAAAGAAACTTAAAAAGACAACTATAAAAATACATCAAAATACATATAAATACGTATAAATACAACTGAATACATGAATAATACAATTGAATTTCATCAGAAAATTACCTTTTCTTCAACTTTATCTGAGGTTTTCAATTCTTCAACCTCCTTCCCCTTGACAGATGAAGCTTCAGAGATATGGTTTTTCCTCTTTTTTCGAATGGGAAGTGTTGTCTCCTTCATTGATTTCTCGACTTTATCATGTCGAGCTTTTGTTCTCTTCTCCAAATCAATATCTTTGGCTAAACCTGCGTCGAATTCACCTTGAGTGATTTGCAAGGAGAAAGAGGGCCCATCGAAATTGAGAAGTTTAGTGGGTATACCTCTGGCAATCAACTTGTGGGGTGTATTCTCAGACATTGTAACAATACGACTTGGGTACTGTTGATTAGATACAATTTGGTTAGTCGAGAGGTTGAGAACAAGCAAAAATGGCGAAAAATCAAAAAAAAATATGCATTAGGGTTTACCCGAGATTGGGGAAGGAGGAAGCTGTGAATGAGAGCAAATGAGAGCAATATAATTTTAACCGCGATTACAGGGGATTTGGAAGTATCAATTTAGAGAGAAGGGGGAAAACTTGTATTGAGAAGTTGTATGTAAAAAGGTATCTATGAGAGAGAGAATCTGAGAATGGAGATGGTGAAATTAAACATAGCGTGTATAATGGCTTAAGTGTAGGAGATACCCAAAATTAGAATTTTTGCTATAAATCATATAACATATCTATAGGATGTAATTATTGAAATGGTATTTATTTTAAATAAATAGGGGGTTAACCTATTCTATAGGAAGTAAAAATTCCTATTATTTATTCTTCTATATTTACTTATTCCCTGTTGGAAAAAATTGGATGATTATGGCTATATAAAAATTTGGCTGTCAGCATAATAGTCATTATTGCTACATAAAAATTTAACTTTTTCAAAACTAATATAAAGAATCCCATAATAGCTATTTAATAGTCAGTTTTAATTTGTAGAAACTGAAATCAAACTTGATAGTTATCAGTTACAAACATTAAAGAAATATATTCAAATTATTTAATGTAATAAAGACCACATTAAAAGAATTATTCTAGACATGATTTTGAATATTTCTTTTTGAGTTATCAAATTATATTTCTAACAATCCTCCACATAACTCAAAAAAAATATTAATCATTAGAGTAAATAAAAGATTTCGCTAGGTTTTCACAAATGAGCACAATGTATCTAATCTGGTGTCTCTTGGACTATGAACCAGACCTAGATAAAATAAGATTAAACTTACAGAACAATTGGTGAAGTTCAAAACTTCTATGAACCAATAATTCTTTTGTAAGTTTAGTGTATTATCTATCACATTATACCCGCACACACTTTGTTGTTTGTCGCGGTTTTGCGCTAATAGGCCATGCGCGCGCCTGGTTTTCATGAGTGCTCTAGAAATTTTTGCCATAAATTTCATAGGAGCGGCCTCACTCCGCACTCATATAGGTTCATCCATCAAGTGTATTCTGCATCACAATACACCACCTACAATAGGCTATGGATTATTGGATTAAGAGTTTAATAACTCAACCTCACATTCCTTGCAGTCTTGCACTATATACGCACACACCATAGGAAGAGACATAATTTAATAGTGCACATTTGATCAACTAATAACTTGTTATTACCCATATGAACCTACTTCATGGGATCTCCAATCACATAGGTTGGGTTACCATCATAGTTGATATAACTCAAATTGGCAAAAGTCCCATTCCCCTCGATGTTTCAGATATTAATTTTCTTCCCAAAGGTTTAGTCAGAGGATCGGCCAAATTCACTTCTGACTTCACATAATCTATGGAAATAATTCCATCTTTCAGCAGCTGCTTTATCACATTATGTCTCAATCGGATATGTCTACTCTTCCCATTAAAGGATTTATTTTTGGCAATGCTATTGCAACTTGGCAATCACAATTCATCGACACAGAAGGTGTAGGTTTAATTCCTAGTGGAATACTCGCCAAAAGGTTCTTTAATCACTCGGCCTCATTGCCAGCTAATTCCAATGCCACAAACTCAGATTCCATGGTAGATCTAGCTATTATTGTTTGTTTAGCTGATTTCCATACCACAGCACCCCCACCAAGGGTGAACACATAACCACTAGTGAATTTTTTCTCATCTGAATCAGAGATCCAGTTAGCATCACTGTATCCTTCTAGTACAGTGGAAAATCCACTATATTTAATACCATAGTTCATGGTACCTCACAAATATTTCATTACTCTTACTAATGCATTCCAATGATCATGACTTGGGTTTTGAGTATATCTACTCAATCTACACACAGCATATGCAATATCAGGTCTAGCAAAATTCATCAAATGCATTAGACTACCAATAACTTGAGCATATTTATTTTGATCTACAGCATCTCCCTTATTCTTTTTTAATTGACTGCTAGCATCATATGGAGTGCTTACAGGTACCACATCAAAATTATCAAATTTTTAAGAATTCTTTCAACATAATGTTCTTGAGTCAACATCAAACTATTGCCATCTCTTATAATTTTCATGCCTAAAATAACACCAGCTTCTCCCATGTCTTTCATCTCAAAATTAGAAGACAAGAAAAATTTGGTTTTATGTACCAAATCAAGGCTAGAACTAAAAATAAGCATGTCATCCACATAAAGGCAAATAATAACACATGTACCATCTACACATTTTGTATAAACACATTTATCTACTTCAATTGATGAAAAACCATCATTAATCAATACTTGATCAAATTTTTCATGCCACTGTTTAGGCGCTTGCTTTAGACCATATAAAGATTTTAACAATTTACATACTTTATTTTCTTGGCCAGACACTATACAACCTTCAGGTTGCTCCATGTAAATTTTCTCTTCCAAATCACCATTTAAAAATGCAGTTTTAACATCCATTTGGTGAATAAAAAGTTTATAAATAGAAGCCAAGGCAAGTAAAACACGAATTGAGGAAATTCTAGTTACAGGAGCATAAGTGTCAAAATAATCGATATTTTACTTTTGGGTAAAACCTTTTGCAACAAGTCTAGCTTTGTATTTATTGGAACCATCCGGATTGAGTTTCTTCTTGAAAATCCACTTATAACCAATGGGTTTAGCTCCCGGAGGTAAATCAACTAAAATCCAAGTTTTATTTTGTAAAATTGAATTTAATTCTACATCAATAGCTTCTTTCCAAAATGAGGCATCATACGAAGAAATAGCTTCAGAATATGTTAAAGGATCATTATCCACAAGATAAGTATAAAAATCATTACCAAAAGATTTTTCTTTCCTTGGTCTTTTACTTCTTCTTAAATCCTCACTTTCAAAATCATTTTGAACAATTGGAACATGTGAAATGTTATCACTTGGGTTAATAGAAGCATCAGAAATTTTCTCAAATTTTAAAGGAAAAATATTTTCAAAAAATTCAGCATTTTTTGTTTCAACAATAGAATTGTTTTCAAGTACATCACTTTTGACTACTAAAAATCTGTATGCTACACTGTTTTCAGCATACCCAATAAACATACAATCAGATGTTTTAGATCCTATTTTTCTTTTCTCAGGATCGGGTAACATAACTTTAGCAAGACACCTCCACACTTTTAAATATTTCAAATTAGGTGGATACCTTTTCCATAACTCATAAGGAGTTTTACCCGTTTTCTTATAAGGAATTCTATTTTGTAAATGACAAGCAAATAAAATGGCTTCACCCCAAAGATTATCCGGAGCACCAGAACTAACAAGCATGCTATTCATCATTTCCTTTAAGGTCCTATTTTTTCTTTCCGCTACACCATTAGATTGTGGAGAATATGGCGGAGTTATCTCGTGAATTATGCCTTCTTTCTCACAATAATCATTCAACAAAATAAATTCACCACCTCTATCGGATCTAATTCTTTTGATTTTGTTATCCAATTGATTTTCTACTTCAGATTTATAAATTAAAAACTTATCAAAAGCTTCATCTTTATTTCTCAATAAATAAACTTTTGTATATCTAGAAAAATCGTCTATAAAAGTCACATAATATTTTTTTTCCCTCCTCTAGTCATAGTTTGTTTCAAGTCTCCTAAATCAGTATGAATTAAACTTAGTAATTCAGATTCTCTAAATACTAAAGCACATGATTTCTTAGTTTGCTTAGCTTCTGTACAAACTTCACACTTATCAATATTTGAAAAATTAATATTTGAAATAAGACCTTCAGAATGCATTTTTTTAATATAAGATAAACTAACATGTCCTAATCTAGCATGCCATAAATTAAAAGAATCAATCAAGTAAGCAGAAGTACTAGCATTTACATTGATAACATTGAGTACAAACAAGCCATGATTATAATAACCTTTGCCAACAAAATTATTATTCTTGGTCAACACGACCTTATCAGATTCAAAAGAAACCTTCGCCCCCACTTTTCCTAATAATCCCACAGAGACCAAATTGGTTCGGATACTAGGAACATGCAACACGTCATTCAATGCCAAAGTTTTGCCAGATGTGAGTTTGAGAAGAACTTTGCCTTTTCCAAGAACTTGAGTAGTTCTTGAATCACCAAGATAGACAACTTCTTCTCCCTCCTCAACTTGGGTGTAAGACACAAAGTCTTTTTTGTTAGCACATATGTGCCTAGTGGCACCAGAATCTAACACTCAATCTTTCACATTGGCCGCAAGGTTCACTTGGGAAACAACCGCAACAGTTATATCATCCACTTTGGCTTCAGTAAAATTTACTTTAGCCTTAGTGGGATTGTCATTCTCAACCATTTTTCGGCACTGAGCAATATAGTGGCCAGGTGTGCCACACACAAAGCAGTTGCATGTTTCCTTGAAGGTTTGATTGTTGGTTTTGGGCTTATAACCATTTCTTTTATCATACATGTTACTTGATTTTCTCTGACGGTTGTTCTCCTCCACAAGGCTGCTTCTAGTAGCAATTTCTTGTCCTTTGTCAACAACAGCGTGCTTGCGGTTAAAATTATCTTCACAAAAAACAGCAACATTAGCAGCGTTATTCTCCATAATAACAACATAAAATATCCTTAAGATTGTTGGAAAAAATTGGATGATTATGGCTATATAAAAATTTGGCTGCCAGCATAATAGTCATTATTGCTATATAAAAATTTGACTTTTTCAAAACTAATATAAAGAATCCCATAATAGCTATTTAATGGTCAGTTTTAATTTGTAGAAACTGAAATCAAACTTGATAGTTATCAATTACAAACATTAAAGAAATATATTCAAATTATTTAATGTAATAAAGACCACATTAAAAGAATTAATCTAGACATGATTTTGAATATTAAAAGCACGAAGGTCTTTAGCGAAATGTCGTTCGCCTTTTTTACCCTTTAAAAATAGAGTTCACACATGACAAAACATTCATTTTCTCAATTTTCTAATATTTAGGAATTTGGAATCAACTAAAATCTTAATTATTAAATTTTTCCTTGTTTGAATTATGTAAAAAATCCTAATATTTAAACAAATTCTTTCCTTATTTAAAAAGTCCTAATATTTAGGATAAATCCTTTCATTCCTATTGAATTTTAATTTGCCGTAAAATTTGAAATATATGCATTTGCTTCTACATTCTTGTTTCCTTCTTAGGCGCGTAGGAAAAAAGAAAAGGTTCACAAAGAAGTTAATGACTCTAAGATTATGATAGGCAGAAAACGTGTATAAACAAAAATTATGCAATTTTATACGTGAAAAAGTAGGCAAAAATCTAAGACTATGATGGGCAAAAAATCATTTAATTTTTTTTATGGAAGTAAAAAATAAATATAATAAAATTAAAAATCATAATAATATTTTAAAAATAAACAAAAACTGTTTTTGTAAATTTTATCATAATAATATTTTTTGAAAATATAAACTATTAAAATACCTTATTTTTTATCTAACCAGATTACTTTTAAAAAGTTTAAATTTAAATGAGAAGTAATTACAGAAAAAAAAAAAAAAAAAACTAAATTGCTACATTCATCATAATTGGTTTAAGAACAAATTCTAATTCTGATTTTAACATAAATTTTGTATTTTTCATCCTATTAGTATAGTCCTTTTAGAACCCATCAATTGTACGTAGTTTCATTACAATCATAGACTCTTTCTTTCATAAGAAAGATAACATCCAAATAGAGTTATGTGCTTGGACAGAGAAAGAAAATTCTATCCAAAATTTAGAAAGAAAAAAAAAAAGAAGTATAGCAAGAACTATTATGCCTTAATCCTAAACAGGTTGAGGTACCACTTTAAGCAAAATATAGTAGCTGAATTCTAATTTTGCAATAATATTTTATTCTTTTCTAATATGTTAGAAACAGCCCCTATCATATTTCTTATTGATTCAAAAAATTAAAATTTATATTTTCATTGTGAGGAAAAAAAAAATGACGTGTTCTATCAGTTTGGTTGACCCTAATTGTATCTTCTAAAAGAAAGTTAAGAATATTTAGCCTCCGTAAACCTTTTCAGAAAAAAAAGTAATGTTTCAAGAGTTATAATCTGGAGTTTGTTATATTGGCCGAGATGATTAAGGATTTATATATTATAGAATTTATTCTTTATTGAGTTAGCTAAATAGAATGACTAATCATTATTTTTCAGAATTTTATATTATTTCTTTTAATTTTATTTTAAGCACAAATTTGAATATAATATGTATTGTGACGGGGTACACGTGCAATACACGTACCCTCAAACTAGTACTTATAAAGGATGAAGGTTGAAAACAAGGGAAAACAAGACACGTATATACTACCTCTGGTCGATATTGTTTGTGCTTTAATGTTTTTCACATCTTTTAACTTGAAAGATATTTTGTAGTTTTAGGGTGTGTTTGGTATAACGGAAAATATTTTCTTGGAAAACAAGTAGTAATTTTGTTAAGTTTTCGGTGTTTGGTATGTTAATTAAGGAAAATAACTTCTCAAGAGTATTCATAAATAATTTTCATACAATAAACATGAAACCAAAAACTTTTGAACCAACAACCTTCCGAACCCACAAATTTCATGAACTTTCGAACCGTAAAACTTTCAAAATCGCGAACTTTCGAACCCGTAAACTTTATAATTTCTAAACCCGTAAACTTCCAAATTAAACACATAAACCTCTGAACTCATAACTTTGAAACTTGTAAAATTTCGAACCTGTATATCGAAAATGAAAAACTAAAACTAAAATATATTAAAAAAACTATTTTTTCAGGAGGGGGGGGGGGGTTGCAGAATAAATAAAAAACACAAATTTGAAATTACAGAAAAAAAAAAAGAAAAAAAAATTGTGCCTGGTGGGGTTGGGGGTTGGGGTTGAGTGGTGCAGAAAAACGAAAAACAGAAATTTAAAAATTACAAAAATAATATAAAAAAAAAATTTGTGGGGGGAGGGGGGAAGTGAGGGGGGGGGGGGGGTTTGGCGGGGTGGGGGCGCAGGAAAACGAAAAAAATATTTAAAAT
>NW_017670287.1:833703-874983 GCF_001879085.1 Nicotiana attenuata
ACAAAAAAAAAAAAAAAATTACGGGGGTGGGGGTAGCAGGGTGGGTGGTGACGGAACAAAACTAAAATTTGGAAAAAAAAAACCTTTTTGGAGAGAGGAGGTGGGATGGGGTTGAATGGGTGGGAGTGGGGTGGGGTTGGTGAGGGTGGGGTGAGAAAGGTTGAGAAGGAGTTTTGGAAAATATTTTCCCTCCTCTGGATAAAGAAAATATTTTCCTCCAATTGGAACAAAATAAGTTGATAAGGAAAATATTCTCCAAAATATCTAAGATATTTAGTAGTTTTAAACCTCCTCGATTCTGTGCTTCTGAGGCCTTGAAAACCTCATTTGGGGTTTCCTCGATTTGCGTGCGCAGTCCGGGCGCGTAGTCAGAAAGCTTAAATATGAATTCTGTGAGAAAAATGCTAAATTTTGATATTAAATTGAATAAATTTGACTTCGGTCATCATTTTGGGTAAACGGACCTGGACCTGTGATTTGACGGTCCCGGAGGGTCCATAGGAAAATATGGGACTTGGGCCTATGCCCGGAATCGAATTCCGAGGTCCCAAGCCCGAGAAATGAATTTTTGCGTGAAATTGTTTTCTGGAAATAATTAAGGAAATTGGAAATGAAATTGTTTAAAAGACTGTGGTATCGGGCCCGTATTTTGGTTCTGGCGCCCGGTACAAGTCTTATATATGGTTTAAGCACTTTCTGTAAAGTTTGGTTGAAAACGGGCGTCGTTTGACCTGTTTCGGACTTATCGAACCAAATCGAAATATATTTTTTATATATACTTTGAAGACTTTATATAGAATTTGTTTAAAAAATATCTAGAAATACTTGGGATCCTCTCATGGGATGTAATATTTAATAGAACTCTGAAGTGCATCCATTTCTATTTACTTTAAATAATGGAATGTATCACTTTCTTATTAAGTGTTATTGAAATGCGTCAATCATCTCTTTATTCTTTCATATTCATATGTTAAGATTTCTTATATTATTTTCGAATTTGAAGTGGTATTTCGATAATTTAAGATTACATAAAATATATCATTATTTAGGTATCATATTGATTTTTATGTTTAATTATTAATTCGGTTAACCTTGAAAGCATACATCAACGAAAAATTATTATTAGAAATCATGAGTTTTGAGGCTTGATTCGATGTATATGATGTTATTTTGGCGATTTGATCGCACGGATAAGTCCGTAGGATGTTTTTGAGGTTGTGTGCATATTTGGTTTGGAGCCTCGAGGGCTCGGGTGAGTTTTGGATAGGTGTCGTAGTGCATTTTGATCTTAGAGAAAAGCTGGTACACTCAGTCCTGCAATTTTCGCATTTGCGTAGCAGGCCTCGCAAATGCGAGCCTGGCATCGCAAATGTGAGGAAAGGGTATCGTGCACTGGGGTCGCAAATGCGACCATTGGGTTCGCAATTGCGGAATTGAGCCGGTCGCAAATGCGACTTTGGGCTCGCAATTGCGAACTGCTTAATCCTTGGCAGAGTTCGCAAATGCGAACAACACCTTCGCAATTCCCATACCTGCTTGTTCGCATTTCCCACATCTGAGGCCCAGCAAATTTTATACGCAGTCCAATTTTCATCATTTTTCACCATTCTTTCAAAACCCAAACTCCATAGGCAGTTTTTCAAGAACAAAACTTCTTCCAAATCATTTGTAAGTCGATTTTTACTTAATTCTTTCAGTCATTAACATCATTTAACATGTTTTCCACTTAGAATCAATAATTTTCATGGGTGAAATTTGGAGTTTTGGGTAGAACCTAGGTTTTTTCTAAAAATGGGGATTTGGACCTCGATTTGAGGTCCGATTTCAAAACAAATCATATATTTGGATTCGTGGGGGAATGGGTAACCGGGTTTTGGTTCGAACCTCGGGTTTTGACCACGTGGGCCCGGGGGCAATTTTGGAATTTTGGGCAAAACTTTGAGAAAATTCATTTTTATGCATTCAAATGGATTCATTTAGTGTTTATTAATATAGTTAAACAATTTATGATTAGATACGAGCGAATTGATTGCGGAATCACGGGGTAAAGCCATAGTTGAGGCTTGAGTTGAGTTCAGGCATCGAGTTAAGTGTTTGGTCTAACCCTAGCTTGAGGGAATAGGAGTTGAGTATTATTTGCTACTTGCTAATTGTCAGGTACGATGTATAGGCATGGTGACGAGTATCTATACATTGGTGTCTTGCATGACCGTGAGTCCTTATTTTGCGAATAGTTTGGATTTTGTTATACCTTCCATGCTTAATTGATGACTTCTATATGTTGTGAAGAGCTTGTGAAAGGAATTGTGATCTTTAAACTTCGTGGAGCGTTGGCTCGAGTTGAAATACAAATTGTGAAGGTATATGAGATAAGTAAATCTTTGGAGCTTAGGCTCGAGTGATAATGTGAACTATGTGATGAAAGTGAAAGAAAGGGAAAGAGTTATTGATCTATTCCCTTGCCGGGACGTTGTTGATTATTGAATATTTTCCCTTGCCGACACGTTGTTGATTATTGATGGTGTACCCTTGCCGGGTTTTAATTGTTTTTTTGTGTTCCCTTGCCGGAATTTTCATTATTGTTTATTTATCGCCTTGCCCTTGTTTGTGATTGTTGATTGGGTGAGGAAGAGTGTTAAAGCACGAAGGGTGATGCCGTGCATTTTTTGTTTTATTGTGAGGAAAAGAGAGTAAAGCACGAAGGGTGATGCCGTGCCGCACGATGTACCATTCCGTCCCAATTCTATTGACTATATGTGAGGAAAGAGAGTAAAAGCACGAAGGGTGATGCCGTACACATTTTATGATATCATTGCTTGGTGAGGATGAGAGTAAAAGCACGAAGGGTGATGCCGTGCACTTGTTGCAGTTTGCTATGATTTCTTGTTGTTATCAGTTCAAGTGCATTACTTGTCTTCTGTGATTCTTTACGTTGACATTTTCCTTTATCGTGTTACTTGTTATTATTGAACCAAGGTGTCCTTGCGCAACGTTATGTCTTGAATTTATGCCTTAATTGCTACATGATTATGTGACCTGATTGCTACGTGACATTCAACATATAAATTACTAAATTGCCCCCTTATAATCCATAATTAATTGTTATTTGTCATTATTTATTTTCCTTAGTAAATCATAAATTTTGTGTACTTGTTGTCTTATGAACTCGTATTAATTGTTGCGTTTGTTAGAGTAAATTTTCTTTTAGAGGAACTGTTGATTTATTGAATGGGAGCGGGTGGTACGCCTACCACAAGTGATATTGAAATAGGAGCGGGTGGTACGCCTACCACAAGTGATATTGAAATGGGAGCGGGTGGTACGCCTACCACAAGTGATATTAAAATGGGAGCAGGTGGTACGCCTACCACAAGTGATATTGAAATGGGAGCGGGTGGTACGCCTCCCACGAGTGATATTGAAATGGGAACGGGTGGTACGCCTACCACGAGATATTGAGAAATGGGATCGGGTTGCACGCCTGCAACAAGATGAGTTGAATATGAAAGTTGCCTTATCTCTTCATTTACTGCTAGAAGTTAAATTGTAGATGTACGCTTTATTATTTCTGAAATTTTATTGCTAACTATTGCCCCTGAAGCATGCTCCCTTTCCCCAGCTTAAATTGTTATTTTCTTGCTACGTCTCCGTTGTACTTGTATATATATCTGCACAGGTTTATTTGTTGGTCTGGTCCTAGCCTCGTCACTACTTCGCCGGGGTTAGGCTAGACACTTACCAGCACATGGGGTCGGTTGTGCTGATACTACACTCTGTGCTATTTTGCACAGATCTAGGCTTCGGACAGCAGCAGCAGTAGAATGGGAGCAGGCTTTCAGCCCAGTGAGACCCGTGGTAGCCTTGCAGGCGTTTGTAGGCCCTGGCATCTCCTTTCATCTATATTCCTGTTTCTTTCATGTATTTCTGGAGACAGTGTCGAGTTTATTTCTTTCAGACCTTTATGTGTAGTATCCTTAGACCGCCTGTGAAACTGTGACATCAGTCTTGGGTAGAGGCTTTGTTGAGATTTTCCGCATTTTATTCAGTTTTCTATAATATTGAGACTTCCGCTTATTATTTAATTTTGTTGCTTTTGTATTATTGCCGATAATTGTTAAAAGGAATTATGTTATTAATGAAAAAGTAATTAAATTTGGCTTGCCTAGCTTCTACGAGTAGGCGCCATCACGACTCTCGATTGTGAAAAATTCGGGTCGTGACAAAAAGTATATTTGTAGTAACCATTCTTATTGTCTCTCTTAAAACTTATTAACACTTCACGAAGTGAAAAGTAAGGATAAATGTGAAAACATATATGATTTCTTCTTTTCCAAGTGTATGTTCTGAAACAAATTCACTTTATCAAGACAATTGATATTTGGAAGAAAAAGTGTGATTGTCGGTCATATCTACGACGATACATAGAGAATCTTGAGGGAACATTTTTAAAAAAAAGTCATTATACTGTCATCTAATTTTGCGATATATATTATTTGGAAATAATATCGGATGTCAAACTAAACAATTTAACCTTATATATATATAGCAGTTAAAGGATAATTACATATTACTCACCCTTGGTTAAGTGATAAATATTTGCATGAAAAAAAAATATCTTATGTTTATTGGTTTGGCGCAAACGCCAAATATCGGAATGTTTTTACCAATAAGAAGTACGTACACTATATTGGAAAGAAATAAAGAATATGTTATATCCACCGTCATTGTAAGAAAACTTTACACTACAAGTTCACCCAAAGAATATCTAAAGATAAATCTCCTTAAGATGTGAAATGTTTTTTTTTGAACAACGTAACAATTACAATAAAAAATTCAGTGTTATCTTACTAGTGGGGTCTAGGGAGAGCAGTATGTATGCTGACCTTACGCTTACGTTGAGAAGTTTTCGGTAAACCACCGTCTCATGGAAAGATGAAAAAAGAAGCAGTAGAAACAAGCAATAATACCAGTAATCGAACAAAAATATCGAAGCGAAAGAAATAATAAGTAGTAATAGAAAATTACGAATAAGAAAATACAAGACTAACACTAATACTACCGGTAAGGACAAGGAAAATGCTCGACTACCTACTCTCTTACCTAATTCTCGACCTTTACACTCTCCTATCAAAGGTGATGAGCGTCGTTTATCTTATACAAGACGTAAAGCAAACTTGATGGTGTAAAATTTTTTTTATATAACTTAAACTAAAAAAAAAGATTTTAAATCATTTAATTATAGTACAACTAACCGACCCTACAGATTGGCTGATCAAAAATAAGGAGGACCAAAAAGAGCAAAGTCTCAATATTTCACACAACAGTAGTACTCCTTTCTTACCTTGAGAGAAAATAAAAACAATAACATAAACTTAAGAGTGTGGAAAACCTAGACAAAATCCAGTGAAATTGGCCTTTCATTGCCTTCTCTAAAGTACAAGAAGAGAAGGGTTTAGTATCAAAAATATTTAAAAAAAAATACATACATGTCGATGGATATGAACGAGTACGTAGTAAATGAGGAAAAGAAATAGTAAGAACAGATCATTAAATTTGTAAGTAACGAAAATCTTAACCGGGACAGGACATGACATGTCAAAACTTTAGCGGAAAAAGTCTTAACTTGTCTCCGTCCCGTTTGTCATCCTTAACTCAAAATCTCTGCGTGCATGCTAGTTAAAATACTAGAAAGACATTGAAGGATCACAACAACCTTCAGACAACCTCAAAATTTCTTCCAAATAATCAGCTCCTAAATCCTCCAAAACCAACACATTTTCAAAGCTCATCTCTTTTTCCTTTTTCTTTCTATGAATATTATTCTTACCTTTTTTCATAGAATGCATTTTCTTCAGTATCAAAACAGGTGAACATCCTTCTTCAAATCCACACTCCATCTCCATTAACGATTGATAAACAATATCCACTGGAAAATTTAACACTGCCATTGTCCCATGCAACGTGAACGCAGCTTGATCATAAGCCAAAGCTGCTTCTTTTGCAGTATCGAACGTTCCAAGCCAAACCCTAACGCTATTTCTAGTTGAATCTCTTATTTCCGCCGCGTATTTTCCCCATGGCCTCCTTCTTACACCTCTATAATTTGCTCCTTCGTTCTCTTTCGAGTGTGTTTCTTGTTTATTGACATGAAGATTATTATTAAATGAATTTTCACCAGCTTCTGATAGAACATTGAGAAGAAGCATGTCTTCAGTATCATTCTCATTGAAACCAAGATGATTGTACTGTGAATAATCCATTGTCTAAACTGTCACTAATAAAAAAAATAGGAATTAGCAACGGACAAATTCTGTAGCTAAACAGAAAAATTCGGCGCTAATCTTATTTAGCGATAGATTATCAAGAAATTTTATTAGCTTCGAGCGATTTAGTGAAAAATTGGGCAGCTAATTCCGTTTTTTTTTTTTTTGGGTAGTGTGTTTTGAATTTTTGATGTGATATTTGATCAATGTGTGTTTTTGGTTTTTTGAACTTAGGGGAAGGATACGTTCTATATATAGAGATTGATATGTGCACACGAGGGGTTTATTAGAATATGTGTTAAAATAAAAGTTGATGGAAAGATAGTCTAATGATCAAAATTTATGTTTGAAATTCAATTGATTGAGACAGTGGAGTGTGGTCTTCTTATTAGAGTAGTAATAGGGGCTGCAGAAATTAACCAAAAAAGAATTAGTGCACGTTTGGTCAACTGGTCATATGTTGGTCAAACATAATATTGGGAATGGCGGCCAGCTCATGAAACCATATATTAAAAATCATGATCTCTGCACTAATGACTTCATCTGGTCCACTTTTTTCATTTACCATTGTTTTTCTTCTTTTGCCCATTTATGTAATTTTATGATACACGATTGAATTATCATTTCAGAAAATGTATTAATCGAATGAAGAGGTGTTTTGATTTGACACAGTCATGCACATAGTTTTTGTGTGTGTGTGTGGTGGGGAGGAGGGGAGGGGGGGGGGGATTGTAGTCTGTATATATAATTGAAAAATAACCTGAATATTCACCCTAAAACGTTAAGACAATATTGCATGGAGTAGTCTAAAACTATTATAAATACAGAATACTTTACAGAAAACAAGTGTAACATTCTCAATACCCTCTTGCAATGGAAGAAAGAAGCCCAAAGAGATAGAATATGATCAGAATATTAATATGTGATTATAATACGTAGATTAAATAATAAAAAATATTATTTAGTAAATTACTTTTGTTGGTAGATATTTGATTTATTGGAATAAAATGAAATATTTACTTTATATAATATAAAATAAGTGTTTGATTTAAATTAAATTAGATAAATTGAAATAAACTTTTATTTTAAATTTTAAGCTTTGAAGACGGGTAAATGTGTTCTTTTTGTTATTTTTATTATGGGATTACTAATCCAGTGATTGTTTATTTCACATTAATGTGGTATACAAATAACACCATTGTGATATAAACAAACTCGAATTTCTAATCCTAGAGTACAAAATTGTACCAAGTATGGAATAAAATAATTTTACTATTTATTTCGAAATTATGATCCCTTATTCCATTAACCAAACGATCAGTTTTGCCAATGAAGAGAATAACAGATCAATCATCTTGGAATATAGATCGATGATGATTAGAGCCATTAATATGGGCTTGGCCCGTTGGGCCAGCCCAGCCCGGCTCGTAATTTAGCAGGGATGGGCTAGAATTTTTGGAGTCCATTTAAAAGTGAGACTTTGAAGCCCGGCCCGAGTAAGCTCGTGGCCCATGAGGCTTGAGTGAGCATGGCCCGTGAGACTAATAAAAATACGTATTTAAAATATACAAAATATAAAAAAGTATATGATACAAAAAATAACATAAAGAGTATCCCAAGCTTAAAGTTTATTAAGCTCATCATATTAAAAGATCAAAGTCTTAACGTTAATTAATTTTAAAAATTTAATTATTTTTAATATTTAACTAATTAATATTGATACGAATTGTAAAGGTAGATAAAAGTGAAGATGTTAAGGCAACCTTCTCACAAGCGGATTCGAATGTGTTTGATGAAGATGATGTGTTAAATTTCCCATAAACGTATAGACGTTCTCTTGAATACTTTTATTTGAGTTTAACTTTTAGTGAATAAAATATAGTCTTATCTTTTATTTTTTTAGTGTTTATTGTGATATATTGGAACAATATAAAAGTTATTAAGTTTTGTAAAATTTTTTCAATAAGATTTTTTTTAACTTTTAAATATTTATCTTTTTAGGTTAGAACTTAAAGAAAAATTATAAAATTATATTTTTTTAAAAATGGGCTGGCCCGTGAGGGCCCGCAGTCCACATAGGGCTGGGATGGGCCGACCATTATAAGGCTAATCAAAATGGCGGACTAGCCCAGCCCAACCCGTCAATTGCTAAAGCCCACGTGGTTGGGCTGGGCTAGCCCGACCCGCCCATATTGACAGCTCTAATGATAATATTGTGTTTGAGATGTATGATATTTCCTTAGGAAGTGTGTTCGATTTAGTTCTTAATTAATTATTCTATTTTCCTTTTCCAAATTAAACCTCGAGTTAGTTCATTGACCACACAATTAATTAGTTACATCGTACGAACCTGGTCTTTTTATGTCTCTATAAAATCTCACAGTACCAAAAGCCTTGTATTATTTCCAAACTCAAATATATACTTTGACCTCCAAAATGTGAACGTACGATTTGTTAATTTGACTTCACATTTGTCCTCATCTTCTATTATCAAGAATCAAGGCCTTGACACTCGTATAATGCTCAAAATAACTGTCATTTAACAACTTGCAATATTTGTCAACACAGATCCAAACTAAACACAGCTTCAATGAATCTTTAGGAAGTGCTAGCTAGACGTATTTTATATATATATATATATATATATATATATATATATATATATATATATATATATATATATATATATATATATATATATATATATGATAGCTTTTATATATTTGCTTAATTATAAGCTTGCATAGTGCTCTTTCTATTTGTTTTCTCAGCTTTCTTCTGCCGAACCGAACATATATATATATATATATATATATATATATATAACATATATTGCATTAATTTTTTTAAAGAATTATTTGTTTACAAGAATACTCTCCTCATGTGTTAGAAAGAATTTGGAATTTTTTTTGAAAGGACAGATGGATCTTCATACATGCTTATTCATGTAAAAATTATGGTATTTGTAATGTGGCATGATTTGCTATGTATAAGATTAGTGTTGAATATGATGTATAACTGATGATAGGTTATAATTACGTATTTTAGTCGATTATTACACTCTAATTTACTGCACTTTAATTGAGTTTGAGCTTTAATCGCTAGTGTTTTGCACTAATTGTATGTTTTATGCCTTGTAGTAGTGATTCCGAGCTATATAGATGTTATGGAATGAATTCAAGTGATTTGGAGCTTTAAAGTTTGAGTAAAAGTTCAAGGAATTAAGCCGGGATCGTGTTTGGGGGTCAACGGATGATAGTTAGAGCGAACGAAGACTCCAATAGGCAGATTGCGTACTGTCTAGTAAAATAGACATAACTTTTCGCTCAAAACTTCATTTTGGCTCCACAATATATGGTTGGAAAGATAACTCAAAGAGCTACAACTTTCATGTTTTACGTTTTTCCAAATTCGGAACGGAACAGGGTGAAAAATTCCCAGATGCGCGGCCGCGCTAGTTTTAGCGCGCCCAGAAACAGAACACTTGTCAACTAGCGCGCCCAGATGCGCGTCCAGGTGCGCGGCAGCGCTAGTTAAGCCCGGGAAAAGTGTCCTTTTTCACATTGGAGAAGGTATAATTATTTGGGCCTAACCCTACTTGGTATATATACATAGGAGAACGTTTTTTAGAGCAATTCTTGACCAAGGAAGAGCACAGAGCCGCCTGGAGGCCGGGTTTCATCTTTTCTTCCACCAACTTAGTCTTTTATGTTTCTTTGTATGATTAGTTGTTTTGCTACCATGTCTATGTGGAGCTAAGCTTCACGTTCTAGGGTTGTGGTTCTTTCATGACTATTGTTATTCGAATATTGATTTTGATTGCTTAGTTTATCATATTGGTTTATTTATTCAATCCTGCACTTAATTATTTGATTGCTTGATCACCAATTGAATACTATCTACGAATCTAGAGTTGAACTCGAAAGTGGGAATTCTAGATTGCATATAGGATTGAGTAGAGCAAGTTCTTGAACCTGGGCATCGGGGAACGGATTCGCAATTAGGATAGACATATACCTAATTGCCTTGCTTGGTTGAAATACAGGAATTATAAATGCGTTCTTGTTGATTCTAACTCCATAGACATATAGGCGTTAGGTTAGCTTGAATAGGCGAGTAAGAAATCGACAGATTCTTATGAGCAATATTAACCCTGTCAACCAATAAACTAGATAAATTAGTTAGTCAATTCAATTGAAGAATACCATAGGAATGTTAGATAGCCCATAACCCTAGATCGTTTTCATTACATTGATATCACAAAAATCTGTTCTTCCTCTGTTTAAAGTTCATTATTTATATTCTTTATTTAATTAGTTTAGAATCAATTACTTCTAGGTTTAATTCTTGTTTAGATAATCAGGATAGTCTAATTTAGTTAATGGTTAATCACAAGTCCTCGTGGGATCGACATCCGACTTTTAGTCACTTTATTACTTGACGACTGCGTATACTTGCGTGTGCGTTTGGCCGCAACAAGTTTTTGGCGCCGTTGCCGGGGACTTAGTAATTAACTATTCTACTAGATTGGATTTTTACTTTTTGCCTATTCAAGTTTTTATTTTTTACTTTTATCTTAGTTTAATATTTTACTATCTTTGTTGATATGTCATCTTGGAATGATAATTGGTCGAATATTGGTTATTCTTATTTTGGTGATCCATGTCCATATTTGGAGGACTACACTTTGGGCAAAATTGTGCATCTCAATCTAATATGTGGAATTTTTGTAATGTGTGTGGTTGTCAAGGTGGTCATGGGATGGTTGTCCTAATTCTTATTATCCTTCTCAGAGTTCTTATTATAATGTCTCTAATAATGTTTATGAGTTTGATAGGAGCAAGGAAGTGGAGGATATGGAAGGCATGGCTCGTATTATGGACATGATGAGGCAAGTAGCCGAGCAACAAGATGAAAATCGAAAGGCTATACAAAGAATTAGTGAAGCAATCATGAGAATGATGGCCGAGGCGGAGGAAGTGGTCGAAGAGAGAGAGTTCCCACCAGAAGATAATTTTGAAGAAGCGGATATAGTGAGCCAATCTTGGCTAGAGGAACAAGCTCAACTTATAAAATCTCATGAGTTTCTCCGTTATGGTCTTTCAAATATGACAGAACAACTAATAGAAGCAAGAACTGAGCTCAGGCAAGAGATAGACCAATTTGGCTCAGATATCCATGACTTGCATGCTCAATTGAATAAAAAGGTTGAGGCGTCTGATGCCCTACAACCAATTTTTGTGGATACTGGCCAGCTTGTGGAGCGGAAAGAGGAATTCCAACTATTCGACCAAAATATTATTAATGATGCTAAGGTTGACGAAGAGCTCAAAATTGAGGATGTCAAAAATTTGCAATTTTGGAGTTGGAGCGTATTGGGCCTCATTCTAAACACTTTTCAACATTGTGTTTGGTTGGTGACATGGAAATTGATCCATTCGAGTATATGGAGAATTCAATAGATGAGGAACAAAGTGTTTATATTCTGAAATTTGCCACATCAAGGAGACAAAACGACATTCTCACTTAAAGGCCAAGAAGTGCAAGATGCGATACCTATTACTTGGTTTCTTTATTTTCACACCATCGCCCCAAGAACGTGACACAAAAATTGATGCAAAACTGGGGGCGCAATTCATATCCTCAAAGTGGAAGGAAAAGTGGTGAAAGTGATGGCGTCCTGCCGCGGCGTTAAATAAGGCGCTTGTTGGGAGGCAACCCAATTCTATTTTTTTCCTTTTGTTTATTTTATTGTGTTAATTTTTTTTGTAGTATTATTTTGTGTTTTGTAGGAGTAGGAGCATGGAGTCAAAGCCAATAGGCATGTGCTAAAGCGAGCAGGTGGTTGAAACTAAGTGTGAGGTACCCACACAAGGGATCATACCTGGGAGAAGTCTGAGTATCCCGTGAGCTGCTAATTCTTCGGCCTTTGGCCTACCAGGGAGTTTCTTTTACCCTCTTGTTATTTTCAGTATGCATTGAGGACATTGCACAATTTTAAGTGTGGGGTGAGGAGATTGTCTGGGTGATTTTCTGTGCTATGTTAGCTTAGTTATAGTACTCGTTCTTAGTGTAGTAATTTTTAAATTAAAAAAAATGAAAAAAAAAAATTCAAAAAATTTGGACATTTCCCGACGATGGATTTTGTGGACAGCTTTCTTGAGGGATTAAAGTCTAAACAAAAAATACAAAAATATGTCTTTTAGCTTTCTTTAGGTAGTAATAATCCCCCGTGGTTTTTCTTTGTGCCTCGGTTCTTTTCTATGGGATGTAGTTTGAACCGAGTAGTAGTATTTTTTATTTTTATTTTTAGAGTAGATTAGAATTTAAGGAATAAATGGAGGAAGAATGATGAACCTAGACGCCCTTGACTTGTTTGATAGTAGCATATTTAGGCTTTGGCATGTGTAGTATCTTCCCTATGATTTGAAATTATTGATGATGCCTTGCTTAGTTGGATAGCATGTCTTGTGATGCCTATGTCTCATTTTCTTGACTTATGTTCACTTTGTGCTTCATGCTTAATATCTCGTGGCTCCGTGAATACTTGCATTTGTTTGAGAGTCGGAATGAGACCGTTCTTAGTGAGTCATGTGCCATGTATGGTGAAGTTTTTGTATAGTCTATGTATTGTACTTGTGTCTAGAACTTGCCCGGTATGTGAGTTGAAGCGAAATTTTAGGTGATGTTCGGTTTGAAAAGTGACTTTAGGCTTTCTTTGATTTTTTTGAGCTTTATTGCTTATCATAAATAAAATCTATCCCTAGTTAGCCCTTTTGAGCCTATAGACTTTTATTTGGCACCCACATTACAAGCCTATACCCTTTTTATTCTTAATTGACATTGTTTTGATCCCTTTTCCTCTTAAAGCACTTTAATTGTGAGATGAGCGCTAAAAGAAGTAAGAAGGAACTAAGTGTGGGGTGACTTTTGAGTGGGACCAATAAAAGGAAGAAAGGTGCACTTGTTTTGTAAAATAATACACCATTAGCAGAAATTGAAAAAAAAAAAGAATAATCTGAAGGAAAAAAAATATAGAGATGAATACATTGTTGTCTTGTTCCTGCTGGTGGGTATGAATTAATGTAGCGCTTAAAGAAAGAGGGAACATTGTTGGGAGTGATTTTAGTTATGAAATTGAAGTTGGGATTGAAGAATTTGCGCTTAAAGTTGATTATGTGGTGTGTTAAAGTGCTTAGGAGGGTTAGTCACTATTCTTAAATATATCATACCCGTCCGTTAGCCCACATTACACCCATGAAAAAGTCCTAATTGATTTTAGATCGAGTGAACCTACATTAGTAGAGATTTACATTATGGGCAAGCCTATGGTACCAATTACATGCATGTGACTTCTTTTGTGAGGGTGAGCGATATTTTCTTTGATATATATGAGTCCTTAAAATATATTTGATCATGAGATTCGAATGTGTGGATTCAACTTACTCTCTTGCCTTGGTTGTGAGGACACATGGTTTCACGAAGGATAGGTAACATTATTAGACTTCTCTAGGATATTGGGTGTTCAAGCCATGAGTGCATTGTGACATTGAGTCGGTTTTTGAGGCTAGGATTGTTGTGAGCATATTGTCTTTGTTTCAATATTTTTGAAGAATGACATAAGTAAAGGGAAGTGTATGATGATTGCATATGCTAGAGTTTAATTGTTGCTATCAACCATAATCATTGGTGTAGTGTGCTTCAGATATATTAAGTGCTCATAGATAGAGTAAATTTTTGGTTGACTCGAGGACGAGCAACGTTTAAGTGTGGGGTGTATAACCAATACTGGTATTAGTTATACATAGTGAAAAAATACTACAAAATATGGAATTAATAATACCAAAACTAATAACATATACTATAATTTTTCTTAATACATCCTACCAAGCGACCCCTTAGTGTATCTTAATCTATTATAGTAGATAATCTGGCCGACATTAGGAATGTAAATAGGGCAGGGCAGGGTAGGACGGGGCAGGGCAAGCCTTGACCCGCTAAAATATTGACCCGCCCTGCCCTGTCCCATTTAGCCTTTTGTGAAAAATTTGCCCTGCCCCACCCCGCCCTGTTAAGCCCTACCCCGCCCTGCTCTGTTTAGCTCTCTTTTATTTTTTTTCTCTTTATTTTTCATTTCAGTAATTTTGAAATTTGTCAATATCAATTTTCATATTGGTGTGAAATAAAATAAAATAGACCCGATCTCACATTCTCACTTCCATGTTTTGAATGAGTTTTCATATTATACAGAAGGCACCGGAGGACAATTTACTTTTTGATACATGCTTTTAATCGTTCTAATACTAAGGGAGATTTTTTTAGTGGAGCATTAAATAGATAAGAAGTGTTAGATAATAGATATTCTCAAAATAGAAGAAAGGTCAATCTCGTATTAAGAGAGCACTAAGTTGGATATAAGGTTTTTTAAAATCTGACGCTTTGGGTTATGCTATGGGCTAATGTCCCTATCCTACCCTGCGCTATTAAAATTTGACGAAAACAATATTTTGCCCTACCCTGCCCCGCCCCATTTAAGGTTTGCCCTGCCCCAATTGCCATCCCTAGCCGACATGTTTATTAGGCTACTAATTCGACCCTTTTATGGCCAGATACTAGTAGTTACGATCTCTCGGATGATTTGGTAATGTAAAAATTCTTTTGTTGCTGTATAAAAGCTAAACTCTTTTTTCTGCCCTAGTTGATGCTAGCAAGTTCCATTTTTGTAATCTCTCGTAAAAAAGGTAACTTTAATTATCCGAGCATGGACAATAAGTTGAAGAAGAAACAGTCATGACTAAGAGATGATCATTGTATTATTTGTTTGACCAAAAAGTATTGAACCTTCTAGTTATGAGACGAAGGATGAATCTTAGTTAACAATAATAAATTCTAGACTAAATACTATGTGAAGTCGGTAAGATGAACAACGTTAATCAGCACGTTTGTATTCAATGAATGCTCATAAATGCGATAACACAAATATGCAATAAATACAGATAATGGCAATGAAGGAAATAAGAAAGAATCTACCACCCAATTATTATATGACTTGGATGGTTCTTTCCCCTGACAACAACGTGGAAAGAAGAGAAGTGAAGATGGTTATGGTATCTTTGGATCTTATGAACAAAGACTAAGTAACGTGTACTTGGATAAGATAATCAATGAACAAGACAACTTTTTGTATATTCTCTCAAGTCAACCTTTTCTACTATGTTTTTCTCAGAAAGTGAAGATCCCTCTTTTTGTTCTCTATCTCTTCCTATTTATAAAAGATATTTCCAAAAAAAACCCTAAAAAGTACAAAACAAGGAATATCCAAAGGAATATTCCTTGTGTCCATAACTGAGCCTATCCTACCGTTATTTTTTCACTTCAGCTGCTCGTCCTTGACAATAGCCCTCCCGAGGACGGCATCCAGCTATTACACCGCGGTCGACCCTATCCTTGGTCCTGTTTATCTACTGTTACCAAGTCGTTAAATTTAGACCAATACATAATCGATAGTTAAATTTTGCTTTTAAAAAAAACATAGTTAAATTTTGCTAGTCAAATATCATTATGAAGCATATTCAATAGTAAGAATAATTCTTTCATTAATTATAGTCCTAGTTAATGATGGTAAAACCATGATTGTGTTGTGCTGTCGTCAAAATATGTTTAATTAAATGCTTTGATGGATGATAAGTAAAGTGTATGAGGGTCAACATTACTATTCATAAGATATCTTAAAATATACACTAAACATCTACCAAACCGCTCTTTTGTGAGCAATCAATTGGATTAAAAAAAATAAACCATTCTTCGTATTCACACTACTCTTTGCCAGAGTCAGTCAATTCTCATACCAAATGTTTATCACATATAGTAAAGAGAAGGATTGATCATTAAATTATATTGGGAAAAAAAACTTACTCCTACTCGATCTGTGTTTGCATTGGATCAATTTATTTAACATTGGTGTACAATATGTTAATTAATCATAATGTAGTGTTATAAACGTGCATTTAACGCACTACTAAATTAGCGAGGGATAAATTTTGTAGCTAACAGAAAAATTTATTGTTACTCCTATACTACGACGAATTACCGACAGATTATCAAGAAATTATATCAGCTACAAGCGATTTAGCGACGACATCCGTAGTTAATTCTAATTTCTTTTACGGTGACAATACATCACATATATAATCTATTGCTCTTCTTAAAGAAGGAAAAAAGAAAAGAAGAAAAAGAACTAAATTTTTTTAATTGACCAATCCATTCATATATAGATTAGTTGGTCTAGAAAACTCAAAATCGTTTGTGATTTTCACGAGCATTAGTTGCATGGCATTTGATGCAATTCTTTCACGTGGTGAATTTTGGAAACGAAAAGACAGTACATTGAAGATGGACAAATATAATTCCTCGTCACTTTTCCTATTATATTGTCTGGTCAATAAAACGGCCTATTTGCCCACAAGAAGTTGGTCACCTTTCTACAATCTCTTCTTTGGTCTCCATTATTATGCTCTTTCTTTTATTTGCCTTCAAATTAACCAAACCAAAATTGGGTTCTCTAATTTGTAATTTAGCCGAAACTATAATATAAATTAAGAAAATAATCAACTATTCATTTTCGAATTAAGGATTTTTCATTACTAATTAAAACCTTGTAAAGTTAGGACGTTATTTCTCCTACCATGCTAGAAAATTTTGTTTAAACAAAAATGCTATCTTTTTATATTTAACACATTAACTTATACATTTCAACAATTTTATTTTAGCCATATTGACATTCATTTATAGGAATGATATGACATTTTCAAAAATACCACGAGATTCAAAGGGTATTTTTGATATATTATATACATTTTTAATTTAAGATCATAAAATTCAAATTTTTTTTGTTTTTTATATTTTAAACTTCATGCTCACTCAAACTAAGATATATAAAATGGAACAGAAGAATACGAATTTTATCCATGACTATGACTATGATATACGTTTATGTTTTTTTAATCAAATCAAAGTGTTGTTTCAACAATGCATTCCCTTCTTCTTCTTCTTCTTTTTTCACTTCCAGAAGTTTTTGAATATAAGTTCCAAAGAAGTCTTTGATTTGGTCAAAAAGTTTCTTTATGAATTAAATAATGTATGAAAGACAAGTGGGAAATTAAGTATGACACTCATTGGGTTCTGTAGAGGAGTGGAGGATGAATTTGGAATCATGATTGGAAGTTTGAATATTTCTTGTTTGACTTGGAGAGGGAGGAAGAAATTTGCACTATTGCTAGGGAATGAATGGTAACATCAACCAACCTAATTTTCAACGAAGATTCTGGTCTTGGGTATAAAATTCCTACTAATAACAAGATGATCGATATTGTTCATTTAATCATGTTCGATCTTTGTTTTCTAAAAGCAATAAATATTTAAATTAATTCTTCAATTTTTTTATTTAACCATCTACTCCTTTTATTTCAGTTTATGTGAACCTATTTCCTTTTTGGTCCATTCAAAAAAGAACGACCCCTTTCTAAATTTAGTAACAATTTAGCTTAAACTTACAATTCTACCCTTAATAAGGAGCTTTTATAACCACACAAATACCCTGCGCCCCTTTTTGACTTGTTAGAGTTCGAACCCAACCCAAACTTCCTGTTAAGGATGGAGAGAACTCATTCTGTTTACCCTTAAGATGAGTAACAATCAAACTATACGCGGTTAAAGGATATGTAATTTAATTTAACACGAATGAACTATGAACAATAAATAATTGAATTAAAATCAAAGCGATCAAACCAAATGTAATGGATGAACAAGCTTAGTGTCACTACCCAAAGTCCAATTAGTCGTGATGGCACCTAACCCAACCCGCTAGGTAAGCCAGTTAACAATAAAACCAGTTCAAATGACACTTATTAAGAGAAGAAACGACAATAAAACTGCTTTTATACAAAGAATTTACAGGGACTGGTAGTACAAATCATGAGCTTCTAAGATTAGAATTTACAACTCTGGTGTGAAGTAAAAATACATCATTTGTCCGAATAATACATAAACAAAATTTTTATAAGTCTAGAGCTACCATGAACAAGAGGCAATTGTACGGGAACGCAGGTACATTTTCAAATCCAGCTCCCGTCGAACAGAACAACATCAACATCCAACTTCTGCACGCAAGGTACAGAAGTGTAATATGAGTCCAACCGACCCTATGTACCCAATAAGTAACAAACTTAACCTTAGGTTGAAAGTAATGACGAGCTGGAACAAAGGTCGGAGTCCAACTCCAATAGCCCACAACATTTCATAACAACATAATGCAAGTAGTAACAGAAGTAACTCATAGATAAAAATGCTCAACTCATTCACAGTTCTATAAAATAGGCCTGCTTTTCAAGTATATCAGTGAAAACCCAATTCTCTTACCGGAATCGCCAAAATTATGAGTAAGTTTGAAAACTGTAAATCTTCCCAAAAACTTTTCAACAATAAATAAGATGTTTTAGTTTCAGACAGCATGAGAAAAATACATCTCTATGCCTACATGTAAATTTGCAGGTGAAATCATGAGTGTCACCAAAATCGGGCAGCAGAAGAAAATGCATCTCTATGCATGTATCTCAAGTACGCATGTCAAATGTAATGTATCTCAGAGATGAACTCATGTACTCACCCTCTTAGAGTACTAATCTCAATGTCTTACACTTTCCCCTCATCATGCTCAATCACTTGACACGCTCAGTCACTCAGTACTGTATATGGCCAATCCAATCCAGGGAAGATCCATAACATAATATAAATCGACTGCACTCGCTGGGGTATGTACAGACTCCGGAGGGGCTCCTTCAGCCCAAGCGCTATAATAAGCCAGATTCAGGCATAAATCAATATAACATGTTGCGGCGTGCAGCCCCATCCCACATATATAGCCATAAGTCTCGTTGCGGCGTGCAACCCGTTCCACAAATATATAGCCTTAAGGCTCGTTGAGGCATGCAACCCGATCCACATATATGTATGTATATCACTCACATCACGGCACTCAGGCCCCAACTCAGTCACCAATCTCTCCAGTCTCTCAACGCTCATACTAAGCATGCCTAATCAATGATGTGAGATGCGACAATATGCAATAACAGAGACTGAGATATGATATGAAATGAGGAATGCAACTGAGTACATAACCACAATTAAGCAAATAACTCAACATCAAAGAACGATCAATGTGGGTCCCAATAGTGTCAGCATATAGCCTAAACATGATTTTTAGGATAAATTACGACTCAGGTGTCCTAACACATAGTACAGCAAAAAGATGTTCAGATAAGAAGGCTATACAGTTCCACGGAATCGACTAAATCACATTTCACACGATACACACCCACATGCCCGTCACCTAGCATGTGCATCACCTCAACATTAATCACATAACACGTATTTCGGGGTTTCATACCCTTAGCACCAAGTTTAGAAGTGTTACTTACCTTGAACAAGCCAAGTTCAATCCCGAACAAGCAAAATGATGCTCCAAAATACCATCTCGCGTGTACCGAATTCTGAACGACTCAAAACTAGCCAAAAGCAACTCAAATACATCAAATAAAGCCCAAAGAACAATTCTAAATGATAAAGGTCAATTCCTTTATCAAAAGTCCAAAATCGGCCAAAAAGTCAAAACCCGGGCCCGCGCTTCGGAACCTTACATAACTTATTAAATCCGACAACCCACTCAGATTATGAGTCCAACCATGCTAGTTTGACCTAAATCTTACTCCGAATCGATGTTTAAAACTCAAAACTCACTTTATGAAACTTTAGACTAAAACCCTGATTTTCTCTTTAAAATTCATCAACCAATTGCCAAAAATGAAAATAGATTCATGAAATAAAATTAAAACCAAGTGTAGAACACTTACTCCAATCCTTGTGATGAATATTTCTTCAAAAGTCGCCTCAATCCGAGTCTCACATCTCAAAATCTGATAAAATAACCAAAACCTCGAATTAAACATAGTCTGCCCAGGCATTTTCCCATTTGCAAAACAATAGCCGCTTCTGCGGCATCATTTTTGTTAACCAAAGCCTCGATTCTGCGGAATCCACTAATCAGTCGTCCACTCACATATATGGACACTATTCCGCTGCTACACAATCGCAGGTGCGAATCCAAACACGCTTCTACGCTCCATCTCGCTTCTGCGTCCAAGTCCATCGCTTCTGCAAAGCCGCAGGGGCGCCCAAATCTTCCGCATCTTCGAAGACTCCGCACCCAATCTTCTCCCGCTTCTGCGATGAACATCCTGCATCTACGAAGTCGCTTTTGCGATGACTCCGCAGATGCGGCTATACCAGCACCAGAAATCTTCAGCAATGCAAAAAGAGATAAAAATTATCTGAACCATGTCCGTTACTCACCCGAGCCCCTCGGTACCTCGTCCAAATATACTAGCAAGTCCTATAGCATAGGACGGACCTACTCGAGGTTGCAAATCATGCATAACAGCATCGAAACGATGAATCGCACCTCAAATCAAATATAATGAACTTCGAATCTTCCAATTTCCAAAACTCGCGCCGAAAAATATCAAATCAACTCGGAATGGACTCAAATTTTGCACACAAGTCCTAAATGACATAACGAAGCTATTCCAATTCCGGGAACCACAATACAAATCCGATATCCTCAAAGTCAACTCTCTGTCAAACTTATGAATTTTTTCAAACCTTCAAATTTCTCACTTTTGCCAATTTGTGACGAAACCTTCTAGAAGCATCCAAATGCAAATTTGGGCATACGCCCGAGTCCAAAATCACCATCCGGGCCTAACGGAACCATTAAAACTACAATCCGAGGTCAAAAACTAAAAAGTCCAACTTGGTCAAGTCTTCCAACTTAAAGCTTAAACTATGGAATTCTTTCTTCCAAATCGATTCCGAATAACCTGAAAACCAAAATTGATGATTCACATAAGTGAAATACATAATATGATGCTGCTCAATACTTCAAATGGATGAACAGATTGCAAATGCTCAAAACGACCGGTCGGGTCATTATATCCTCCCCCACTTAAACATACGTTCGTCCTCGAACGTGCCCAGAGTTGTTCTTAAGCCGTTAGATCACCGTGTAACCTTACCATGAACATACTCAGGGGTGATCCCACGTCGCCCTATTCCATATAGGCCTGACAACACAACATACTGAAGATCATTACTTAACCCTTAGCCCGTAAACAACATAATCCAATTTCCTACATCTGAAATTTACTAGAAGACCTGAACCTCGCATCTACACACTGTATAAGTATGAACGAGCTGTATCAAGCAATAACCATAACCCAAGATGTAATCACATGACATACCACAGGACTCGCATACTCGTAGCAAATTTTTCGATCACGGTAGCTGCTCAAAATAACCCAATACCGATAATAAACCTCATATCAAACAACACCCTATTCTAAAACCTTTGTACACTGCCGATGATGAAAGAAACACGCTAAAAGTCATAACCATTCATCATATCAACAAGTCATGGAGATTCCTCTCCTTCGACAAGAACTACAGCCAAAATTCTAAGCCGATCAACAACATTATCCTCCCAAATATACCACAATCAGATCCGATAGCACTCATTCTAATGAGCTCGTCCCGTCAAAACAACCATTCTTATTGACATGAAACACCAGTACTATCCAGAGCTACAAATCGTGCAATCCGTGCACCAATACGCAACTATTCAAATGTACTCAAACATGGAAAATGACTCAAACGAGAGAACCGCCCCGCAAGCTCAACAAGTACCACCACAATGTAATGCTAAGAACCCATCACACATAGTAGAACCAAAACACATAAATCTAACACAAGGGATCATATCCCAACATGACTCTGCTGTAATGCGTGACCCCATCCAATCACTGGCCCATATGAAATGCCTCAAGCCACCATGCTCAAAGTCAACAACCACGCGTAATTCCACATCAAGTACCCAAGGTGCATGAACATAACCACAGAGAAGAAATTAACACAATACCACAACTCGAAAGGACCATAACCAAGGGGCAATCAACCATTCCACACCCCAATCATCAAATCACACAAAGTTCGCTATGAAGCCCAAACACAGAACTACACCGTGTGTGCATATAACCAACGAATCACACTCGTAGCATAGAAATGTAACTCACTGAACATATCAGAACATGAATAAGCTTAACTCTAACCGAATGGAACATCCCTCAACAATAGCAGTACGGAGTGAACCAATCCGACCCGGTGTAGAATACACATCCTCATTGGACCTACCAATGGCCCTAAATCAACTCTGGTCGTCCACAAATAGATAAATAACCCTCCGAAAGTCCACAAAGACTGAGTCATAACACATACTATCATCTGGCTATCTTTGGCCATAACTTCACAGTCCACAACCAGAAATAATCTGCTTCTGAGAAATCCAGTCTCCAAATCCATAGAACATACGAATTACCATATCTGGTCCCAACTCCACCGACCGAATGTCTAACATCTCTCTCATACACAGTCATCCTACGAGGAATACTTCTATAATTCTTCCGTGACACATAGAAAAATCTGGATATCAGCAATCGATCAACCAAGAGAATGTCGCAATACCAATGAATTATCCATAAATCAAAACACAGTGCGCCTTCTGAAATGTAAAATCTCCTTAAGAAATACCAAATAGTAATATCATTCACCTAGTCATCTGAAGCCATCTATGTTGCCTAAGAATTCATGACCTTTCTTTAAAAAACCGAATCGTGATCTGGCACATACAGATCTTAATTCCACAAAACACACCGCATTAATCATGCCATCATATGAAAAAGTACGAGAATCTCATAATCAACTCTGAGTCACAAGTAGAATACGTATCTGTTCAGTCAGAAACCTTCCATTAGATCCCATCCAGTAGGAAATTACCATACTCAACATGATCCTCACGCCGGTAGGATATATCCATCTCAACCCATGGTAGAAACCATCGAGAACTCTTCGAAACTTATTTGCACATAACCAAGCTATCAAAACTTAATCCCTCTAGCTCAACCAAGCCACGCAAGTCGCCAAAACCCAAGAGCATTGCCATAAAACACCTATAGAGACTCTCCATATCATAAGTACCTATAGAACCGATCATATCCATTATTGTTCTGATCCAACCTACTGCTAAGTTGTCCTATTTCTCCGAGTTCCTTTCAAATTACCTTCAAGGTGACACTTCTGCTTGCCAGAACACCACGATCCTTAACCAAAACTTACCACACGGGACCCTAGCATAAAACCACATTGCCTCTAAGGCCCATAAACAGTTGCATCCCTTCTTAAGCACCCAAATGTACCACAACCGAGACACCCACTCTGAAGAGACCTTCTGTGAATCCAAAACCATTTCCTTCACGTTCCTGATGTTGAAATGTAGAATCCATAATGATATAGGAATGCCACAAATCTCAACATCATCCAACTTAAATCTCAGATTCTAGTTGTGTACAAATCCTAAAAATTCCCAATTGCTCCATATAAATCTTGAATCCATTAGAACCCTTTCGATAGTCATCTACTCTACTCAAATCCCAATTGCACCGCCCAAACGAGCTGAACGACCTGTGCCCCATTAGCATGACAACATCCAAAAAAGTAACCCCGCCTTAACGCGACCGAGCTAGGTCCTACTCCATGCGCACTACATCTTCCATAATAACAACTCAATCATTCCATGGTTCCCATATACCCATAAAGTGTAACATAACCGTATCCAAAAATTCCTTTACTCAAGTCACCCTCGATCTTAATCTCTACAAGTCATATCTAATTCCCAAATATGCCTCAAATCGAAACCGGTACAACACATAACCACGCAATCAAATCGTCGATAACAGACTCCCCCACTTGGCTCAAAGCCATAGAACAAAACACTCGATAACTCATAATACCCATACTCTATTACTGCCATAATCTTGCAACGAAGTTCAACTCAATCCTCAATAAGCTCATTAACTCAAACCATCTAATACCTCAAATCATCTGCAAATATCGCATTCATCCTCGTGACGGTCAAGGCAACTATCACTACCGATCCAAACTCAAATCACACAAATATAATGCACTGGTAGAAAAGGAAGCCTCCACACAACACCATAAGGATCACACATCCGTAGATTACCTCATAGGTTATAACCCACCTGCTTAGCCTCAGACTAATATCTCTTTATACCGTTTTGTAGCCACAACTATTACGCCATCACTTAATCTTCCTCAGCCTGAACTCACCAACAAGGCGTGAGAACCTAGTTCGTTCCACAGTTAAACAACATGCAAGATCCTCCAATACACCCATAACTCGAGACTATACGTCACATCAAGACAGAAATCAAGCACCCAATAGTCCTTTTTACATCTCAAGCAAACTTTTCTCTCCACATTCAATCCATTGAATGTATCCCGTGGTCACATCATACTCATCATATAGCTATCCAACCACTCATCGAGTTATAAATTCCACTAATAGGGACACTGCCGGACTTATAAGTCCAAAGCACGTGCTCACACAACCGAAATTCCCGTGCTCAAGCACAAACAAAACCTAGCCTCAAGTCCTCCAGACTGGACCATCATTGGCACACAGAAATCTCATCTATCACCTCATTCATGGAATCACAAGTCGTCGATGTACAGTTGATACCAAGCGCTCATATGCACATACCAATGCGTGGAAGGTATTTGAAGAGTTATGTTTCAAGCTGAATCAATGTCGCACGATAAGGAAAATAGGATGGGATATTTATCCTAAATGCCCTGTAGCCCCTCAAAGATAGGTATGGACGTAATCACACTGATCCTCAAGACTCTACTAGACACTTGCTCATGACTCGTAGAACCTAAGAACCTAGGGCATGATACCAACTTGTCACGATTCAAAATCCAACTTGTCATGATGGCACCTAACCCAACCCGCTAGGGAAGCCAGTTAACGGTAAAACCAATTCAAATGATACTTATAAAAGAAGAAACAATAATAAATCTGCTTTTATACAAAGATATCCTAGGGACTGGTACTACAAATCATGAGCTTCTAAGATTAGAATTTACAATGCTGGTGTGAAGTAGAAATACATCATTTGTCTGAATAATACATAAATAGATTTTTCATAAGTCTAGAGCTACCATGAACAAGAAACAGCTGCACAACGCAAGTACATCTTCAAATCAAGCTCCCATCAAACACAACAACATCACCATCCAATATCTGCACGCAAGGTGTAGAAGTGTAGTATGAGTACAATCGATCCCATGTACCCAATAAGTAACAAACCTAACCTTAGGTTGAAAGTAGTCACAAGTTGGAACAAAGGTCGGAGTCTAACTCGAATAGCCCACAACAGTTCATAACAACATAATGCAAGTAGTAACAGAAGTAAATCATAGATAAAATGCTCAGCTCAGTCACAATTCCAAAAAATAGGCCTGTTTTTCAAGTATATCAGTGAAAACCCAAATCTCTTACCGAAATCGCCAAAAATATGAGGAAGTTAGTAAATTATAAATCATCCCGAAAACTTTTCAACATTAAATAAGATGTTTTAGTTTCAGATAGCATGAGGAAAGTACATCTTTATGCCTACATGTAAATTTGCAGGTGAAATCATGAGTGTCACCAAAATCGGGCAGCAGAAGGAAATGCATCTCTATGCATGTATCTCAAGTACGCATGTCAAATGCCATGTATCTCAGACATGAACTCATATATTCACACTCTCAGAGTACTCAATCTCAATGTTTCACACTTTCCCCTCATCATGCTCAATCACTCGACACGCTCAGTCTCTCAGTACTGTATATGGCCAATCCAGCCCAGGGAAGATCCATCCCTCAATATAAATCGACTGCGCTCACTGGGGTATGTATAGACTCCGGAGGGACTACTTCACCCCAAGCGCTATAATAATCCAGATTCAGACATAAATCAATATATATATATATATATATATATATATATATATATATATATATATATATATCCATAAGACTCGTTGTGGCGTGCAACCCGTTCAACATATATATAGCAATAAGGTTCGTTGCGGCATGCAAACCAATCCACATATATGTATGTATATCACTCGCAGCACGACACTCAGGCCCCGACTCAGTCACTAATCTCTCCAGTCTCACAGGCTCACAATGCTCATACTAAGCAGCCCTAATCAATGATGTAAGATGCGACAATATGCAATAACAGAGACTGAGATATGATATGAAATGAGGAATACATAACTACAATTAAGCAAATAACTCAACAGCATAAAACGACCACTGTAGGTCCCAATAATGTCAGCATATAGCCTAAACATGATTTTTTGCATAAATTACGACTTAATTGTCCTAACGCATAGTGTACATCAAAAAAATATTCAGATAAGAAGCCTACACAGTTCCTTAGAATTGACTAAATCACATTTCACACGGTGCACGCCCACACGCCCGTTACCTAGCATGCACGTCACCTCATCAACATCAATCACATAACACGTATTCTGGGGTTACATACCCTCAGCACCAAGTTTAGAAGTGTTACTTACCTTGAACAAGCCAAATCCAATATGGAGCAAGCCAAACGATGCTCCAAAATGTCATCCCGCGCATACCGACCTTCGAACGACTCGAAACTAGCTAAAAGCAACTCAAATACATCAAATAAAGCCAATGAACAATTCTAAATGATAAAGGTGAAGTCCTTAATCAAAAGCCCAAAATCAGCTAAAAAGTCAAAACACGGCCCGCGCCTCGGAACCTGACAAAATTTATAAAATACAACAAACCATTCAATTACGAATACATACATGCTAGTTTCACCCAAATTCGACTCCGAATCGATGTTTAGAACTCAAAAAATCACTCTATGAAACTTTAGGTTAAAACCCCCAATTTCTGTTTAAGATTCATCAACTAATTGCTTGTGATGAATATTGCTTCAAAAGTCGCCTCATTCCGAGTCCCACATCTCAAAATATGATAAAAGAACCAAAACCTCAAATTAAATAGAGTCTGCCCAGGCATTTTTGCATTCGCGAAACAATAGTCGCTTCTGCGTAATCCACTAATCAGTCGATCACTCGCACCTGCGGACACTGTTCCGCTTCTGCACAATTGCAGGAGTGAAGCCAAACGCGTTTTTGTGCTCCATCTCGCTTCTGCGTCCAAGTCCATCGCTTCTGCGAAGCCGCAGAGGCGCCAAAATCTTCCGCATCTCCGAAGACTCCGCACCCAATCTTCTCCCGCACGATGAATAGCCTATATATGCGAAGTCGCTTCTGCAATCAACACTCCGCAGATGCGGGTACACCATCACCAAAAATCTTCAGCAATGCAACAAGAGATAAAAATGATCCGAATCACGTCCATAACTCACCCGAGCCCCTCAGGACCTCGTCCAAATATACCAACAAGTCTCATAGCATAGCACGGACCTACTCGAGGCCACAAATCACGCATAACAACATCAAAACGACGAATCGCACCTCAAATCAAATATAATGAACTTCGACTCTTCCAACTTCTAAAACTCGTGCCGAAACATATCAAATCAAATCGGAATGGACTCAAATTCTACACACAAGTCCAAAATCACATAACGAAGCTATTCCAATTCCCGGAACCACAACCTGAATCCGATATCCTCAAAGTCAACTCCCGATCAAAACTTATGAATTTTTCCAAACCTTGAAATTTCCCACTTTCGCCAATTTGTGCCGAAACCTTCTAGAAGCTTCCAAATGAAAATCTGGGGCCTAACGGGACCATCAAAACTCCAATTCAAGGTCAAATACTAAAAAAGTCCAACTTAAAGCTTAAACCATGGAATTCATTCTTCCAAATCGATTCTGAATAATTTGAAAACCAAAACCGACGATTCACACAAGTCATAATACATAATATGATGCTGATCAAGACTTAAAATGGCTGAACGGAATGAAAATGCTCAAAATGACCGGTCTGGTCGTTACACTTAGCTTTGCAATGGACGTTTGAAAATTGATCCTGATTTAGCCCTCGAAACAAGCTCGGTTACAGCTCAATAAACAAGCAGCTGAAGAACACTTTCAACAATAGTTAAAGAATAAAATTAAATTTATTGCTTTGATATGCGTGCCAACAGTGGTTCTACAATGAAAAGGTTCTCCTTTATATAGTAGGGGAGTTTCAATCTTGGTACAAGTCTAAATAAGGTAAAGAATCTTCACCCTCCAATAAACATTGATATGCAGTTAATGTCGGGTGATATTTACGCCGTAAGATCTGGTTGAGGACGAATATTTCGGCCCCCTCTCTTATCGTGTCTAACGGTCTTTTCCCCGAGTCTCAGCTCTTCACTCTGCTCGGCCGTGTCCGGTCACGGGTGCACCATTCGTCCTCCCTAGGCTCTAAGACGTGGAATCTCTCGGCTTTACTCGAGGTCATGTCAAATCGTGCTTCCCTCTCATTTCTTTACCGTGAAATCGGGGGTAACTTTTCCCCAGATTTTACCTGTACACAGATTGTCCCCTCACTTTTCAGAGAGCAGATTTATTAAAACGACGAGAAGTGACTAACTGACCTTGGTTCTTTCTACTGTACTCTACAAATAGGCTGACGAGTTAGCGAAACGTCTCCTCAACCACCAGTTGACTGTCCTGGAATGAGAAACGTCACGCATTTAGTATTTTCCACCTATAGAAGCTTCTGTTTCCTTTTTTTCACTTTGTTGCTTTCCGACTTTGAACCTTCTTGAGTTACCCTCAAAATTTTTACTTGTTCATCATCCCCTCAGATCTTTACGGATTGTTCTTCACATCTTCATTTCTTCATCGTTAGTCTTCAAATTTTCATATTTCGCCTTCAAATCATCAAGCCAAACCCTCAAATCTTCATACCCATCTCCAAACATTCATACCTAGTCTTAAAACCTTCATATTCCTAAATAACGATGGCAAAAACTTCAGAATCTGTGCCTCAACACACCACGCCCTTCAACTTCTATCCCGGTCGCTGATGTCGAAGTAACCCTCCCGGTAGCAGCCTCGAACCTCCTCTTAAAGATTTTATCCCCCGAGACTGCTCTATCGACAACGACTTTAAGGTAAAAAAGGCCTCCAAACAAGAATATCGAGGTGAGGAGGTATAGAGGTATATCTATTCCATCATCAAAGATATGCTCCCGACGTTCGGGAGGACTGCAAGTGGGAAGGCAAGAAAGTAGTCGTCCCCGGCCCTGATGAGGATATCACCATACACGTGGAGGGGTACTTACATATTTATACGTACCCCTTTCACGCTTGACCCTATGGATAAAATAGTCCTTGATTTATGCAAAACGTACGAGGTCTGCCTCGGCAAGACCCTCCCATTTTTTTAGAGGATTGTGATTCTCTTTCGCTACTTTGTCAACAACACAGAGGAGCCCCGGTTCACTATCGACCATCAGCTTCACATTTACGGCCCTCGAATCTTTGAAGGGGAGTTAATCAAGCTTGCCCATCAGGCAAAGAAGGCTCCCTTCTCGAGTATCAATAAAGACAGAGATCGAGGCTAGCAGGGGAGGTTCGTTCGGGTGAAGATAGAATATCTTATTTCCTCCGAGTTCCTGTCGTTCCCTGAGAAGTGGAACCGACACGTAAGTTCATCTCTACTCAAGTTGATAAGATGATTCTTTGAATTTATTCTTTTTCCTCATCGCCCGGTTTTCCCGTTGTGCAGCGGTCGCCTGAGTCCCTAATGCAGTGGGTCGAGAGGATCTATAAACAATTGACACATTCCGAGCGCGAGTGGCGCAAACTTTCAAAAGGCAAATGGGAGGCCCGTTCCCATGGTGAGGAATTCTTCTACTGATTGAATTTCCCTTTCTTTCCACTGTCATTTTGGCTAAGTACCTTTCTTCCTACCACAGGTTTGCCCAAGATCACTGAGCTTCAGGCGATCGACGACGATGAGGCCTCGTCCCCATCTACAAAATCCTCCGCTTTGGGATAGCCTACCACCAAGGCTACTGTGAAAAAGGAGGAGAAAAAGAGAAGAATGAGGGGGTCTTCTTGCTCCTCAAATACTCCATCCGAGGCCAAGAAAAAAAGGATCACGGTCACGATCCGAAAGAGCACCAAGAAGAGTACTCGGGCCAGGGTAGCGGACCCTGATTCTCTTTACCGGCTCAGGGACTACCCTGAATATGACAATATGGAGTTTGTCTCCCATGAGCCGTCCATCACTGCAGAAGAGCGGGAGCATCGGAGGGAGGCGGTCGTAAGGCCGAACACTCTTCAATTCGGGAGCCCGAGGGAAAACTTATGGCTACTACTTCTCGAAAAGCTACTCCGATTCTGAGAGAAGTCGCCAACGTCATTAACATTCCGGGGTCACCGTATCACACAAACTCTCTTTTTGACAAGGCTTGGGCCGTTCGAGAACAGCTAACCGAGGCATCACGGGCTGCAGATGAGGCCCTTAACTTGTTTTTTGAAGGCATTGACGTAGGTACTCTAGAAGACTACTCCGGTTTTGGCCACCTGGAGATCCTGAGAAAGGACGTGCTGCCGAATTCAGTTGGCTGAGCTCAAGCCCAAAGCTTGTGAAGCAGTTCCCCACCCCGAGCGTGGATCCTGACTGTAAAAGGAAGGTCATGTTTACGATACTGGTGGGTACTAGGGTGCTATCTAGGCCGGTTGGCATGGCCAACTACCTTCATTGCTTGGTAATCGAAGAGGACCAAGCGAAGATGAACGGCCTTTTCAACGGGGCACAACAGGCGCTGAACAGGGTATGTTTCCCTTTCCTTATATCCTTAAAGGGTTCATTTAGCCTTAGCATACTTTAATGATTTCAACATTTTTATTCCTTACGCCTCGGAGCTTCATCATGAGAGCTTCCACCGGTCTCGGGTAGAGGTGGGTCATCTCGAGTTTGAGCTCAAGGAGTAGGTCCGGCAGAAGGACATGTACAAAGCTCTTAGTGAGCAAACGTTGAGGCCCTGAAGGACCTCCCCATCCTTCAAGCCAAGCTGGAAAGAGCTCAAAAGGAGACCTCGATGGTGAAACGAGAACATGTCGTTCTGGTTGAAAAGGTAAGGGTGTTTGAGATTAATAACGATAGGCTAAGCGCAACTACTAACGCCACAACCTCGCAGGTCCAAGAGAAGATAGACCTAATCGACCAGCTAAATGAACGAGGTCAAAGCCTTGGCCAAGAAGTTGAGGAGCAAAATAGATCTCCTGACCTCGAAACGGGATGCCACCAAAGAGGATTTGGCATCGGCCAAGGACCAGCTCCGGGTGATGAAGGATAAAGCCAACAAACGGCCTCGGATGAACGAGGAGCTTCGAGCACAACTAGACTCGACCGTCACGGAAGGGGATGACCTCGGCCAGGAATACACCGCATTGAAGTCCAAGTTGGAGGCGGTTTCGAAAGAGTCCTTCAGAGTTCAGGTTATGATGGCCCAGTATAAGAATGATGTGGAGGTGGATGAGGCCTTATGTGAAGTGGTTGTCCTAGAGGGAGACCCTTGAGGAGATTCATGCACGGGGATTCGATATAGCGGCCGAGATCAAAGAGGCGAAGAGTCTTGAGGTCAAGGCCAAAGAGAGATACAAGCCTGAGGGTTCGGGCAACGAGTCGGGCTCTGGTGTAGACTAGGCGGGAAATGCCTTAGTTTACTATTTGTTTTCCCTTATATATATATATATATATATATATATATATATATATATATATATATATATAAAATTCTCTTTAGCTATATTTTGTCCTTTGCTTTTATATATTTGTTTTATATTCGAGACTTATAGCTTGTGTTTCAGTCTTCAAAATATGCCATCGATGCCTTAGCATAAAATTTGACATACCTTAGATTGTTCGTTCTCCCAAAGCCCGGATGAGGCCTGTGTTAAGTAATAACTCCAAGTTGCTTTGACTCCGGAGGATTCGATAAAAACGAAGTCTTTATTAAAATATTTGAATGTTTTAGAAAACGTGTAAGGACCTTATTTTTATGTACGGACTCGGACATCTCCAAGCCATTTTGGTTGGTCATAGCCTTTCGTGTTTGTGCCTTGCCTAGTAGGCTCAGTGACTCCGAAATTTGGTATATCAAATTGTCCGATCTTAATATCGGGTAGCAGTCCCCGGTTTGGGGAGGCCCGTAGGCTTAAGGGTTTTGAACCCAATTTTCACTCTAAGTAGCTTAACGATAACATTGCTGGTGCAAATGTGAACCAATGAGATATAGAAGGCAAACTTCTTTGTTACTTTGAACGTGGTGTACATATTTGAAGGTACAAAAGCTATCTGCCATGGAAAGAATGAGCTATGGGCACGATTTGTTCGACCATTTGACCCTTAAAATCAATTTTAATATTCAAGCCTTGGATTTCAATATCGAACAAAAAAGAAAATGCCTTCTAAATTTCGAAACTCAGGACCTTCACTCAAGGTATGATGGCCCCCTAATATTCGAGACTGAATTTGTGAGGGCTCGAATACTATTAGTCTAATATGGGTGATCCGCAGCTCTCGGCCTCAGGCCGGTCTTCAAAACTAAGGTAGAGTGTTTTAATGTTTCCTCGTTAAAAACCTTGTCGTAAAACCCACTTCGGGAAAAAACCAATCTAAGGGAAAAAAAGTGCACCACGTGCTTTTAGACCTAATTCTTGGATTCGATTTTGATTGAGAACATGCACAGGTTAGTTCAAAGCGTGATAATCCATAAAGAAGATTGTGTTCATACCTTAGTAGTAGTATCGTTTTAGGTGTGCCACATTACAATTGTTGGGTAGTTGTACCCTATTTCTGGATTCGAGCTGGTACGCGCCTTTCCCGGTGATACCAGTTACTCTGTATGGTCCCTCCCAATTCGGGCATAGTTTACCATCATTTGGGTTCCTGTTATGTAGTTTAACTCTCCTCAGTACCAAGTCCCCAATTGGGAAGTGTCGAAGGTTTGCCCTTCGATTGTAATATCTCCCCATGTGTTGTTTTTGGGTTACTAATCGGACTAGGGAGGGTTCTCGACTTTCATTCGATAAGTCTAAGATCGTTGTCATGGCCTCGATATTTAACGTCTCAGTAGTGTATTGGAACCTCAAGCTCGATTCTCCCACTTCTATCAAAATTAGAGCTTCCACATTGTAGACTAAAGAGAACGGTGTTTCACTGGTGCTTGACTTCGAAATCGTTCCGTATGCCCACAAGACCTCGGGAAAAATTTCTTTCCTTTTTCCTTTTGAGTTGGTCAATCTCTTCTTTAGGTTCTGGAGTATAGTTTTGTTCTTCGATTCCGCTTGACCTTTCCCACTTGGGTGGTAGGGCGTCGACAAAATCTCTTTGATTTTGTGGTCATAAAAAAACTTGTTAACCTTGCCGGAGATGAACTGCCTCCCGTTATGCAAGTGATCTCGGCCCGTATCCCGAACCGGCATATTATTTGATCCCAGATGAAGTCAATGACATCTATTCCCGAACCTTCTCGAATGCCTCCGCTTCAACCCACATGGAGAAATACTCGATCATAAGAAATATGTATTGGGCCTTGCTGGGTGCCCATGGAAAGGGACCGACGATGTCCTTCCCCCATTTCATGCATGGCCAGGGGGAGAGGACCGGGTGAACGTGCCTCTGGCATTCATTAAACTTTGATCGAAGTCCTTAGCGTCTTTTTCTATCTCGTTCCAGTACAAACCGGCTCTGATAAATTTTCGAACCAAGAACTCTGCTCCCGAATAGTTTCCACAAGTACCCTTGTTTACTTCCTTCATCACGTAGTCGGTCTCCCCCAGACCCAAACACCTTGCTAACGGCCCCTAAAACAATCTTCAGTATAATTTTCCACCTACCAAGCTAAACCTGGTAGCCTTAGTTTGTAGGTGTTATGCCCCAGCCTTGGGGAGCGTAACCGGTGCTCAACCGAGATATCCCAGTCAAGCAAGCCTACTAATGCCTTCTACCCAACCTTACCCATGAATAAAGTGAAGATGACTATCATAAATTAGACACTAAGAGGATGACATGCACGATACCAATTTCGTTATCATTACTTACTTCATTACGAATTCCAAAAATACATTACACATTCGTAGTTTTAGAATTGGAAGCAAGTGTTACTAGTACAACATTTCAAGTTTGACTTACCCAAATCAACATACAACCCACATTATGTCTACTAAGCCTCTAATTGATACAAAAGAATAATATGATGGTGCCGGAGATAAGGCCCCGGCTATACCTCAAAACACTATACATGAGGAACAAAAGACACAAGACCCCGATATGAAGTGGCGCTCAGCAAGTCAGCTAAGAGGGGGTGTACTGATTGGTGCCGCCTGCTATGGAACCACCTATATCCATTAAAGAGCAACGCCCCGACAAAAAGGACGTTAGTACATTTGGAAGACTAAACACCCTCTCGATGAATCGAGTAACAGTACAAGGAGAAATAACATGGGATCAATGAGAGCCTCAAACAATATAAAAGCGTCAGGTTAAGAGAAAGATAAATTTCAATATTTTAAAGTTGGGAGATCTTTAGTACTGATACACCACCGTTCTTTTAGCATGGAGTCCAATCTCGGCCCGATCGGCTAAGCCATATCACCCAAAGACATCCAATCACAACACCACCATGTGCGCGGCATGGCATTCTATCTCGGTCCGATAGGCTAAGTCGTCTCACCATAATACCGTGTCAGTCGACGTCACCTTCCGCTAGCAATCATCTCGTCCCAATTAAGGGGAATAATCTCAACACATCAATCTCATACCTATTAAGGGGAATAATCTCAACACATCAATACGGGGATTTACCCCTCAATCACTCCTACACCGACACGTGTAGTTTCGGGGTTAGGTTATATCAACCTGCCCTTCCTTGGTGACTAACGATACTCCCAAAATATTTATTTTATAAAGGAGTTAAAACTCATTTCATAATCTTTCGCACATCCTTTCATTTTATTGACATTATTGGCCACAAGTGTAATCTTCACTCTTGGCACGATGGCCACACTTTATATACCATACTCACCTCTTTCACTTTCAAGCATCATCATAGGTTATCAACAATAAGAGCATTTGAAATGAAGACTTTAAATATGTATATGAGCTATTGGAGTCCTAAACATATTGAGTTTCTCTTCCAAATGTAGGCATAATGAACTTGCAATTGAACATGATTCTAAAACATAACATTCTGATACATTGGTCATACTTGAATACTTTCCCGAAGGAGAACAAAATATGATAGGAGCAATTACAACACATTTTGAATATATATATATATATATATATATATATATCGACACAAAGCTTATGTTGAATAGTCAAAATTTGTCTTGGAACATGAGAAATAAGAACTTGGGCCAATCACACTTGAAACTTACAAGAACATCATGGAATCTGATTCTACAAGAGAAGTTTAGCCAGCATACCTCACTTGAGCTTTTCTTAAATTACTACAACGTTCCATAAATTCTAGCGACTTCAATCTGTTAGAGATATGAAAAGTTGAACCATGTAAGGAAGATATTCATGGGTTCAGCTCACCTAGGCACTTCATCAAGAACTAGGTGTGAAATTTTGACTACAAGGTTCTAGTGTAAGATTTCCTTCAACCCACAACCCATATCAACCAACAATTCTTCCTGGGAAATTCAACAACCTCCAAGACCCCTCTCTCGATACATGCATAACATATCTTCTACTCCCTGACCAACTTAGGCCCGAAACGAACTTGCATGGATAATGTAGGACAAGAACTTACCCGGATAGGTGGTGGCCTAGATTGATAAGCAAAGCACTTACGGATTCCTCCTCTCTCTAAAGAACTCCCCTTTCTCTAAAACAGTCATTTAAACTAGCCAAAATAACCCCCAAACTCATTTTATAAAAAAAGAGACCGGGTAAAATTTCCTCAAACTTAAGCCTCCGAACCGGGTCTGTGATCGCATACTGGACCGCAAAACAAATATGCAGTCCGCAAAGTGGACAGCAAAAATGGTCCCAAAAACTGGGCAGGCTTGATCAAGTCTACGGCTGTTCTGTGGCCCGTAGAATAGTTATGTGACCGCTAACGCACCACCAAATCTCTCTCCAAAATTTCTCATGTTGGACCTGCGATGGGTCTGCGCCCGCGAAATGATTATGTGGTCGCATAATGGACCGCAAAATGACCTTCAAAAATTGGCTTTGGTTTCTATTGCATTCTGTGTCCGATTTGCAGTCCGTGAAGTTGTTCTGCAATCGCGTAATGTACCGCAAAATGCCACGTTCTACAACAATTTTCTTTCCAACTCCCCAGCGCTTGCATAACCCAGAAATTTGTATCTACAACCTTCAAACAAGTTAACCTACCTCGGCACCACGAAGCCCTGGGTTCTAGGTAAAATTTTTACGGGGCCTTACAGTAGGGCCCTCGATTCCTTGGGATCGGAAAGTAATTTCCCTTTCTTGAAGGTAGTCTATGTATTTTTCTCCAATCCCAAGTCAAGCTTGTTGAGTTTACCTCGGCGTGACCTTTCTCTATCACTGAGTTCATCAATTGCACTGTTGCTCCGGAATTGAATTCGTCGGAGTCGGTTGACGACCCTAGATTAGCCAATGCATCAGCCTCGTTGTTCGATCCTGAGTACATGTTGTAGAGTCCATTCCTTGAATTGGTGTAAGGTCACATGCAACTTATCCAAGTATCTACGCATCCGATCCTCTTTTACTTTGAACGTCCTGTTGACTTAGTTAACGACGAGGAGGGGAGTCACACTTAGCTTCGATCACCTCATCCCTCTGGCTCTTAGCCAATTCTAGATCTATAATCATAGCCTCATATTTGTCCTCGTTGTTAGTGAATTTTACAATTATAATAGATTACCTTATTATGTTACTCGTAGGTGGTTTTAATATGATTCTCTACCTGAACCCTTTCGAGTTAGAAGCGCCGTTCGTGAATAGGGTCCAAACCCCCGAGCTAGTCTGCGAGGCGAGCATTAATTCTTTCTCAACCTTAGGGATCAAGGCCAGCATAAAGTCAGCCACAAGTCAGCCAAAATTTGAGATTTTATAGCAGTTGCCGTACCCGCTAATCTCTATGGCCCATTTGGCCAGTCGGCCCGAGATCTTGGGTTTATGCATAACTTTCTTCAGCAGGTACGAGGTCACGACACATATGGGATGACATTGAAAGTACAATTTTAATTTCCTAGATGCGCTCCACAAGGCGAGTGCTACTTTTTCTAAGTATGGATACCTTGTTTCGCATCGCCTAGGGTTCTACTAACATAGTAAATAGGAAACTGTGTACCTTCTTCTTCCCAAACCAGGACACCACTTGTCGCTACTGCCAAGTAGAGGTGTAGTTGCTCATTTCCCTTCGAGGTGCACAACAAAGGAGGGCTTGCCAGGGATCGTTTGAGTTCTTCTAAAGTTTGCTGACATTCCGGGGTACAAGAAAAATCGCTCTTCTTCTTTAGTAGTGAGAAAAATTGGTGGCTTTTGTCGGACGACCTCTAAATAAATCGGCCCAGTGCGGCTATCCGCCCAGTCAATCTTTGTACTGCCTTGACGTCGTCAACTATGGTGATATCTTGTATGATTTTTATCTTTTCCGGGATGATCTCTATTCCCCGATTGGATACCATGAAATCGAGGAGCTTGCCCGAGCCAACCTCAAAGGCACACTTCTCCGGATTCAGCTTTATGTGGTATTTCCTCAGTATGTCGAAGGTTTCCTGCAAATGTTTCAAATGGTCCTCTACTCGTAGGGACTTAACCTACATATTGTCAATATAAACCTCCATTGATATCCCTATTTTTTTTTTCAAACATCCGATTAACTAGGCGTTGATATGTGGCACCGACATTTTTTTAGCCCAAACGACATTACGTTGTACCAGTAGGTGCCGAACTTAGTTATATTAGAAGTCTTTTCTTGGTTGCCCGAGTCCATCTGAATTTGGTTGTACCCGAATAGGCATCGAGAAAACTCAATATCTTGTCCCCGGACGTCACATCGATCATTCGGCCGATGTTAGGCAAAGGAAATGAATCATTTGGGCATGCCTTATTTAGGTCCTTAATCTATACACATTCTGAGTTTGTTTCCTTTCCTAGGCACGACCACTACGTTAGTTAGGAAATCTGGGTATTTAACTTCCCGAATGGAACCTATTTTTCAGAAGTTTGGATACCTCGTCTTTGATGAATGCGTGTTTGATCTCGAACTGTAGCCTACTCTTCTGTTTGATTGGGTGGAATTTTGGATCCAAGCTCAATTTATGAGTCGTCACCTCCCATGGGATCCCTATCATATCTAAGTAAGACCAGGCAAAACAATCAACATTAGCTTTAAGGAAATCAATAAGTTTTTTCCTAAGCTCGGGAGTTAACCCCGTGCCCAGGTATACCTTTCTATCTAGTAGGTACTCGATCAGTATGACCTGCTCCAGTTCCTTGATTGTCGATTTAGTGGCATCGATATCATCAGGTGTTATAAAGGATCTCGGGACACCGTACTCATCATCCTCGTTTGATGTGTGCTCCGCATGTTTCTCTAGTTTGGTTAGGGTCGGGATCGCTAATTACTATTTGGTTTCTTTATCTTCAACCAACCGCCTACTTTTTGATGTCGTGACCGCGAGCACCCGGATCACTTCCTCTACAGCGATCATCTCTTTTTCAGCCGGTTGTTTGATAAGTAGGTATTTTGACTGCTTAATTGCTCCTTTTTACTTGCATTTTAGCTCAAAAATGCTTAAAGGTATTCCCGGAAACTAACAAAATGTGCTTACTTGCAGGAATATTGAGAAACGAGACAAAAAAAGGCAAAATCAATTCATAAAGGAGTCAAAAGTGAACAAGAGCCAAAACTGGGCAAAGAAGTTAGCAGTGCGGACCGCACAATTCTAGTGTGGCCGCAGAATGAGATTCAGAGAAGGGGTTTTAGACAACCCAGACAGTGGGAACCGTACCAAAAATGTGCGGCCGCAGGAGATCAAGTGCGGCCGCAATCATAATTATGCGCTCCGCAAGAGTGAAGAATCAGAGAGTTGATCAAAGCCCAAAAGCTGAAGAGTGCGGACCGCATCTCTTTTGTGCGGCCGCAGAATCCTCAATGCGGCCACAACCATTTTTATGCGGACCGTAGAAGACCTCAAGTTCCAGTCCTATGTTCCCAAGTGTGCGGACCGCAACAGAATTGTGCGGCCGCATAAGGCCGTTTTGCGGTCCGCATCAGAATTATGCGGCCGCATAACCTCCGTAGGGGCATTTTTGTAAGATATTTTTAGCTTAGTATAAATACACATTTTTGTCATTTTTAGGTGAAGTTTAGTTTGCAGAGGTGCACCTGAACGTTTTTCTTTACTTCTTCAAGTAATTTTGCAATAGTTTGACTTCTTAACATTATATTTCCTTTGTTTAATCTATGATTATGCATTCTATCTTAATTTCTTCTTCCATTTCTTCATTTTTCATGAGTAGATAAATCTTTAGCTAGGGTTGTGGCTCAACCCTAGAGTGGATATTTAATGAGTATTTAATTTTAGGGCTTGTTTGTGATTGGGTTAGTGATATCTAGCATTGTTTATGCTTACATTCTAGGATTAATGGTTGCAAACATCTGCCTTTTTGACCTAGTCTTTGCTTGAGAAAGAGAGACTAGGTTTAGGAAAACTTGGCTAGCAGAAATTGGGGTGAATTCAAGAAATTGATAGCCTCAATTAAAAGGTCAAGTCTTGTGATAGTAAGACCTGACTTGAGCATATATCACTTGATTTGTGCAAATATCCATTTAGGCTTGAGGAAGCCAAATCGGGCAAAGTCACTCAAACTACCGAGAGATATAGAGTGAGCAATTGCGTGTGTTTGCTATACCACTACCCCGATAAATCAAACTTGCCCTATAGTTTATAACCCATTAGGTAGCCACCTAGGTGGAAGTCATGACCCTAGATTCCTTATTCATTTGAAAAACACTCAAAACCAAAAACATTGTCTTCTAGTTATAATTTGCAATCTTTAGCTAAAAGTAGAAATAGAAAACAACCAATGAATATGTGGAAGTCCAAACTAAGGCACATCATACATTATACCTAATCCAAATTCTAACTCCCTGTGGATTCGATCCCGGCTCGTGTTGGATTTATTATTGCTTCGACCGCCTCACTACCTATTTGTGGTGTGAGTTTGGGCGAGACCAATTTTTGGCGCCGTTGCCGGGGAGTTAAACGGATTTAGCTATATATATCTAGATTTCTGTGTGTTTTGTCTTTCTTTCCTTCCGAGTTACTAATTTTGTGTTTCAATTGATTCTAGGTACAAATATGGCTCTCAACAATGAGCCCATCGAAAATGTGCACTTGGGGGAGGATGTGGACAATGATGCAATGGATGAGGTTCCTATTGAACCTCAAGCTAATAGACTGTCACGACCCAAACCGACGGGTCGCGACGGGTGCCCGAGTCCTACATGTCAAACACCTCTAAGCATGCGTCTAAGATATATACCTGAATAACATCTGCTGAATTACGAGAATAATATACATGAAGGAAACCTGCCCAAAAGGCATATGTACATATACGTGCAACATACGTAGGGCGAGCCGACAAGGCTGCTATAGACAACTATGTACCTCAAAACAGGAAGCCGGCAAGGCCACATACTATCCAACTAGACATACTGTCTACAGACCTCTAATAGAAATACAATTGTACAAAGACAGGACTGAGCCACGTCATACCCATATATATATATATATATATATATATATATATATATATATATATAGACACACACACACACACACAACCATATGTACCAAAACCAAAAGCAGCTCCGGATCAAGTGGAGCACGCCAACTCTCGCTGATCAAGGATCCTAAGAAGGGGGACCGTCAGCTTGCCTACCTGCACCTGCGGGCATGAAACGCAGGCCCCGTGAAATAGGGCGTCAGTACAAAAAATGTACTGAGTATGTAAGGCATGAAAATCA
>NW_017670287.1:874998-900907 GCF_001879085.1 Nicotiana attenuata
TTTATTTGTTTTGTGTAGGTATCCCTTGTGAAAACATCCCCTGTAACGATCTTTTGGAAATATAATAGGAACTTTTCATCTCATTTCCGACTTGTACTGGATTTTGTACTGTTTTGATTTACAGAGAGCATCCCATCATATCGTCTCGGCCACTATGGGCAACATCATCAACATATACAAACTGATCAGGTGGTGGTGCGTAGATAACGCCGTAACCTTTTTCCCATATCCCATATACATAAATATATACATATAAATACGTGTATATAACGCCGTCTGGTCATGGCTCAATGTACATGCATAAATGAATAAAATGCATGAAAATATGTAAAAAAAAAAAAAAACCAATATTCTTTTCGGATAAACTTTATCAACTACGTATTATTTTGAGACCCATGAACAGAAGATATAATAATATGTCACATGGGGAATCAAGAACAAAGAGACCCCTAGTATTTCTATGGATAGAGTCGTTTATGAAAACTCTGCGTTTGCTCGTTTCTTCTGTATAATTTGGACCATGCCAAAAAGAAAGAAGGGATAGCCTTAACATACCTGGAGTAGGAAAAATTCTGTATAATATTCTTGGCGAAGATTGCACCGTACTTTTTTAGAACCGCAAAATTTTACGTTGCTATGATTCTAACTACGCGTGGTCTTCTCATTACAGCATGCTCTTTTATCAAATTGTCTTGTGCACTACTCCATATGATTTTCCATCTTGGAAATAGTCGTGCTGAAGGTTACATAGTTAAAAAGTATTAATTAAAGGTAAAAATGAAAAGAAAGGGAATAGAAGATAAAGAAGAACTAAGAGGGTCATGAATTTGGTTCTGTTAATTCTTCATGAGGTGATGTTAGAACCGCAAATATTGGATTGAATTTCTATTCTTTGAAGTATTTTGAATTAGGAACATGATGTATGTTTCTTGCTTTTTGGATTATGGACGTTTGGTCCTTTTGTCCAAATGATGGAACAAGACTTGTGAAATTCCAATTATCCTTAGATTGCCACCTATCCATGGAATGACTAAGAGTCATTCCCTTAAATTATGGCCTTCTGCCACGTTTTTGGGGAGGGATTAATCTTATCCACTAATTTTATTAATTAACTAGGTAATATCCTGTTACCCGGTAATTAACCAATTACCCGTATAATTAAGAATTATCTCAAATTACCTAAAAGTACTACTCAATTTTAATATACTTTATACATCATACTATCACGGCCAGGTGGTACCTTGTATGGTACTAGTCCATAAATATTGGGTATTGTCGCTCGACCCGTATTTTATCCCAAATTGGCCACTTTCAATGAAACTCGTTCTCTTTAATTCGTGTACCCTTTGTCTTTCATGACACTTACTTATCGCTTGTTATAAATAGCGTAAATATGTTAACCTCAAGATAATCTCATCCCCGAGTCTACGTCGATCAACCGAAGATGAAACTTTTAACGTACTAAAATGCGAGATGCAACATCCTTCCCCCCTTAGAAACATTCGTCCTCGAATGTTCAACTTCATGGGATTTATATAACTTTGGCAGGGTCGCCTTCGTAACAATGCTACTACCCACTCTTCTTGTAGAAACTCAATAATTTAACGCCACATAGGACCATAATCATCAATAACGACAATGGCCTCACACGACCAACGACAATAACCAACACAAGAATTTATACACGTACCTTATGGTTGTGATGTTCCAGTCGGGCCCTTCTTTGGAGGAGGATATAAGTAGGGATATCTAGACATCATGTCTTCCTCGGCCTCCCAAGTCATTTCTTCCACATTGTTGTTTCTCTAAAGTATTTTCACGGAGGCTACCTCCTTATTCCGTAGCTTACGGATTTGTCGGTAACGGCAACCGGAATTTCCTCGTATGATAAGTCCTCTGTAATCTGTACATCACTTGTGGGCACCACTCGGGTAGGATCGCCAATGCACTTCCGTAACATGGATACGTGAAAAACCGGATGGACAGACTCCAATTTCGAGGGCAATTCTAACTCATAAGCTACTTGGCCCACTCTCCGGATGATCCTATAAGGCCCAATATACTGTGGGCTAAGTTTGGCTTTCTTGCCAAACCTATCATACCCTTCATAGGTGACACTTTTAAGAATACCCAGTCATTAACCCCGTACTCCAATTCTCGTCGCCGCACGTCAGAATATGACTTCTGACGACTCTAAGCTGCTAATAGCCTTTCCTGTATAAGCTTAATTTTCTCGATGGCTTGCTGTATCAATTCTGGTCCTACTAATGTAGCTTTTCCAACATCGAACCACCCTATAGGCCATCTACACTTTCGTCTGTAAAGAGCTTCGTATGGAGCTATCTGAATACTGGAATGGTAGCTATTATTATATACGAACTCAATAAGCGGCAGATGATCATCCCATCTACCTTTGAAGTCCATTACATAAGCTCATAACATATCCTCCAGTTTTTGAATAGTAAGCACATCTTGTCCGTCTGTCTGGGGATAAATTGTTGTACTAAGACTTACTTGAGTCCCCAATCCTTTTTGGAAGGACCTCCGGAAGTTATCTGTAAATTGAGCTCCTCTATCCGAGATAATAGATACAGGGACACCATGCAGTCGTACTATCTCCTTAATATAAAGCCTTGCATAATCCTCTGAGTAATATAAAGTTCTAACGGGCAGAAATGAGCTGACTTTGTAAGCCTACCAACAATCACCCATATCGAATCGAACTTACGCTGGGTACGAGGTAAGCCTACGATAAAATCCATATTGATTACTTCCCATTTCCAAGTCGGAATATCCATAGCCTGCAATAATCCACCGGTTTTCTGATGCTCTATCTTAACTTGCTGACAGTTAGGACACTGAGCAACAAATTCCGCTATATCGTTTTTCATTCCGTCCCACCAATATACTTCCCTGATATCATGATACATCTTTGTTGCTCCTGGATGGATAGAATAACGAGAATAGTGAGTTTCTCCCATAACCTGCCGACGCAGCCCTGCAACATTAGGGACACATAATCGTCCTCGATATTTGGGGACCCCATCTTCTGTAATTTCAAATGGTGTCTTCTCCTTCTGAGGTGTGCTATCCCTATAATGAGCTAACACAGGATCCTCGTATTCGCGTTCCTTTACTTCAGTTACTAAAGAGGATGTTGTGGTATCCTGAAAAGTAATTCCAATATCACCTGAGTCCAGTAACCGAACTCCTTGACTAGCTAGCTGATGAACCTCATGGGTTATTTCCCTCTTTTCTGGTTGTAAATATGACAGGCTACCCAAAGATCTACAGGTGAGGGCGTTGGCTACAACGTTTGCCTTCCCCGGATGGTATAAAATATCAACGTCATAGTCTTTAAGTAGCTCCAACCATCTTCTTTGACGTAAATTCAATTCCTTTTGCCCGAAGATATACTGGAGGCTCTTATGAGCCGTATGGATATCAACATGAATGCCATACAAGTAGTGCCTTTTGTCACGACCCAAACCGATGGGCCGCGACGGGTGCCCGAGTCCTACCTGTCAAACACCCCTAAGCATGTGTCTAAGATATAAACCTGAATAACATCTGCTAAATTACGAGAATAATATACATGAAGGAAACCTGCCCAAAAGGCATATGTACATGTACAAGCAACATACGTAGGGCGAGCCGACAAGGCTGCTATAGACAACTATGTACCTCAAAATTGGAAGCCGGCAAGGCCACATATCCAACTAGACATACTGTCTACAGACCTCTAATAGAAATACAACTGTACAAAGACGGAACTGAGCCACTATATATATATATATATATATATATATATATATATATATATATATATATATATATATATATATATATATCGTACCAAAACCAAAAGCAGCTCTGGATCAAGTGGAGCACGCCAACTCCCGCTGATCAAGGATCCTAAGAAGGGGGACCGTCAGCTTGCCTACCTGCACCCGCGGGCATGAAATGCAGGCCCCGTGAAATAGGGCATTGATCACGGCCAACCCTGCACTACTATTAAGTAGCGAGAGAGGTCGAAGCAGCTTTTACCCGATTTAGGGTCGGGATCGAATTCCACAGAGAGCTAGATATTGGAGTTGGGTGTCTATCTAAAGTGGAGTTGTGTATTTGCTCCAAATTGCACTTCTATACATTTTTGGGTTTGAATTATGATTCTAATTCTATAAACTACAATGCTCAATTAAACTACTATAAGCTAGGATTAAACTATTGCAAGTTGTTCAAATGATTAAAGGGCACTAGGGTAGTGACTTTCGCCTAGGCGGTCAATTGACGGAATCTTGAGTCTAAAGCTAGATTGACACATTTGGGGAGTATGATATAACCATTGCTCGATTCTACTCACTCTATACCTCTCGGTAGTTCGAGTGATTTTGCCCGAATTGACTTTCTCAAGACCAATTGGGTATGCGAATTTGCACAAGCAATTGAGGATCAAGTCGGGTATTACGATTTTTCGGTTTAACCCTTTAATTGAGGCTATGAATTCTCTTGAGTACGCCCCAATTCCTTGTTGGACTAATTCTAGAGACTTAGGCTCTCTTTCTCAAGAAGAGCAAAAGTCAACTAAACACAAACCAGTGTTTGCAACCACTAATTTATCAATTAAACATGGAATTAGCCCAAATATCAAACACACATAGTCAATCAAGCTCTAAAATACAAGACCCATCAATTACCCACACTAGGGTTGAGCCACAACCCTAGCTGATGGGTCTAGCTACTCATAATTAGAGAGAGAAACAAAGAAATAGATGAAGAAAAACTCATATTAATTAATTGCTAAATTAAACTTGAAGATTCAATGTTGAAATGAAGCTAAAATTACTCAAAACAGCTAAAATATTCGAACCCACGAGCGCAGCCTTCAGTACTAACTATCTACTTAACCTAAAAATGGAAAAGAAGCTATTTATACTAAGCTAAAAAGTCTGGTAAAAAATACCCCTGCGGGGTTAGTGCGGACCGCACAAAATCACCTACGGCCGCACTAAGGCTCTGAACTTGAATAAACAGCTTTCTGAACTTGGGCAATGCGGACCGCAGAGAATCGAATGCGGCCGCGGTGTCCGCATGAAATGGAGCGCGGACCGCATTGGCTTCAAACCTAAAACTGGCACTTCTTTGATTCTTGGCTCTGCGGAGCGCACTAAATCGAGTGCGGCCGCGGTGACTCCAATGTGGACCGCAGTAAATCTCATGCGGCCGCATTGCCTGTTGGCCTGGAATCAAACTCTCTGAACCTCATTGTGCGGACCGCACAGAATGGTGTGCGGCCGCATTGGCCTTGTTTTGCCTGAGCTTTGTCTTGTCTTGGTACTTGTGCAAGTTTCACTCCTTTTTGAGCTGACCTTTGACATATTGTCACTTTTTTTATCAAACCTGCAATCAAGCACAACTTGTGAGCCTTTTGGGACTAATTTGTACAAATTTCTAATCAAAACATAAGCAATGAGGAGTGTAAAATGTATCAAAATCCCTAGTTACCAGGCATCAATACAAAAAATATACTGAGTATGTAAGGCATGAAATCAGTACGTAAAAGACATAGATGAAACATGGAATAAAGAAATCCATCTGTAAATATGTCACATAGGGAATCAAGAACAAAGAGACCCCTAGTATTTCTATGAATAGAGTCGTTTATGAAAACTCTGCGTTTGCTCGTTTCTTCTGTATAACTTGGACCATGCCAAAAATAAAGAAGGGATAGACTTAATATACCTGGAGTAGGGAAAACTCCGTATAATATTCTTGACGAAGATTGCACCGTACTTTTTTAGAATCGCAAAATTTTACGTTGCTACAATTCTAACTATGCGTGGTCTTCTCATTGCTGCACGCTCTTTTATCAAATTGTCTTGTGCACTACTCCAGATGATTTTCCATCTTGGAAATAGTCGTGCTGAAGGTTACGTAGTTAAAAGGTATTAATTAAAGGTAAAGATGAAAAGAAAGGGAATAGAAGATAAAGAAGAACTAAGAGGGTCATGAATTTGGTTCTGTTAATTCTTCATGAGGTGATGTTAGAACCGCAAAGATTGGATTGAATTTCTGTTCTTTGAAGTATTTTGAATTAGGAACATGATGTATGTTTCTTTCTTTTTGGATTATGGACGTTTGGTCCTTTTGTCCAATTGATGGAACAAGACTTGTGAAATTCCAATTAGCCTTAGATTGCCACTTATCCATGGAATGACTAAGAGTCATTTCACTTAGTCATTTCCTCAAATTGTGGCCTTCTGCCACGGTTTTGGGGAGGGATTAATCTTATCCACTAATTTTATTAATTAACTAGGTAATATTTCGTTACCCAATAATTAACCAATTACCCGTATAATAAAAAATTGTCTCAAATTACCTAAAAATACTACTCATTTTTTATATACTTTATACATCATACTATCACGGCTAGGTGGTACCTTGTATGGTACTAGTCCATAAATATTGGGTATTATCGCTCGACCCGTATTTTATCCCAAATTGGCCACTTTCAACGAAACTCATTTTCCTTAATTCGTGTACCCTTTATCCTTCATGACACTTACTTATCGCTTGTTATAAATAGCGTAAATACGTTAACCTCAAGATAATCTCATCCCCGAGTCTACTTCGATCAACTGAAGACGAAACTTTTAACGTACGAAAACGCGATATGTAACATAGACGAGGTCGCCCGCCTCACGATAATGTGCCCGTCCCTCCCCCACCTCCACCAAGAGCGGCAGCCCACCGACAATTTCCAAACGAGGGTTATGCAAGTGCTATAGTCCCGCCCCGCATTAGGGCGGGCAATTTCTAAATCACCAACGTGATGCTTACACTACTTGAACGACGGGTTTCTTCACTGGCGCTCCGAATCAAAATGCCTACAAGCATCTTAAGGGGTCGTCGATACTTGTCGGGGAGCAAGCAACAAATGTTTCTGAGGACTCGCTGAGGTTGAGGCTATTTTCCTTTACTCTATGGGGAAAAGCATTGGACTGGTTAGAGAGGTTGCCCATCCATTCAATCACCACTTGAGATGAGTTGGCAGAAAAGTTCATTTTCAAATTCTTCTCTCCGGGACATATGGCAACGCTTCAGGATTAGATTCTTGCCTTCAAGCAAGATCCCAATGAGCCATTTCACGAGATTTGGGAAGGATATCGTACCATGGTTAAAGAGTGTCCGAACAATGATATGACCGAGGCCATGATCCAACAGACCTTCTACAGGGGGATCAACACAACTAATCAATGTGTGGTTAACCAACTCGCCGGGGGTAACTTCATGAACACGCTATATGCCGAAGCTTGTGAAATTCTTGATGAGATGGCGGATACCTCTTCGGCGTGGCAAAGTAGAGCCAATGTGCCACAAGGTGACCCTAATGTTATTCACCTACACAAGGAGCTACATGACCACGGGTAAGCTATAGCCGAGTTGACAACTACCATGAACCAATTGGCCAAGGCTTAGCTTCAACAAGTTCAAGGGCCGAAACAAGTGAATGCTATGGAAGGTGTGAATATGATGGTAAACAAAAGACGCCAACAAGGTCAACAAATGCAAAATCGTCCGGAGCAATTTATGCAAAATGATAATGGTTATGATCAAGGTGATTCATTCAATGAGCAAGATGAAAAAGTTCAATATGTCAATAATTATCAAGGTCAAAGAAACAATGCTCAAGGGAAAAATCAACAACAATGGAGGTCACAAGGGAACCAAGGTAATTGGAACAACCAAAACCACCAAGGCAATTGGAATGGTGGTAATTCTAATAAAAGCAATTGAAACAATCAAGGAAATCAAGGCAATTGGGGTAATCAAGGCAATTGGGCAAACAACAATCAAGGCAACTGGGGAGGCAATAATCAAGGAGGGTGGAACAACAACAACAACAACTGGGGGGCGGGTTTTCAAAGGCCTCCGATGTTCCAACAACTAAGAAATCCACCTCTCTATCCTTCTCGAGGCCCGAGCTCTTCTTCCAATGAGATGGGTAGAATTGAAAATATGTTTAAATATAGATGATGGAGAAGAATGCCGACTCCGATGCTCAAATAGTCTCGCACAATATTTCTATTCGGAACTTGGAGGTTCAATTAAGCCAAATCTCACAAGCTTTGAATACTCGTCCTAAGGGGACACTACCTCGTGATACGGTGGTAAACCCAAAGGATGGGAATTATACGGGACATGTTATGGCCGTGACTACTAGAAGTGGAAAAGGTGGAGATGCGCCCACCTCAAATCAAAGAAGGATTGTGGATGAAGATGTTATGGTTCAAGAGGATGACCCAGGCAATGTGGTTCAAGCTAATGAACAAGTGAGAATTGATATAGATGAAAGTGTGGAGGAGACGCAAGAAGAGGTGAACCCGTCTAGGGAACACGTGATTGACGTGCCGGAACCGGTGGTGCCAAAGGCTAAGGCACCAATGCCAAGGCCTCCTACTCCATACCCTCAAAGGCTTACAAAGAAAAACAGTAAGAACCAATTCAAAAAGTTTACTGATATGATGAAGAGTTTGTCCATAAATGTGCCATTGGTTGAGCCATTGGAGAAAATGCCGGGACATGCAAATTCATGAAAGATTTGGTAACCAAGAAAAGATCAATGAATTGTGAAACCATCAAGATGACTCATCAAGTGAGTGCTTGTGCACTCAATGGCTCCTAAGTTGGAAGATCCAGGCGCTTTCACCATCCCTTGCACTATTGAGAGCGCCGATTTTGCCAAAGCATTATGTGATCTCGGGGCAAGTATCAACTTGATTCCCTACTCGGTGTTCAAAACTTTGGGAATTGGGAAACAAGACCCACATCCATGAGGTTGCAAATGGCGGATCGGACAATAAAGAGGCCTTTGGGTATCATTGACGATGTTTTGGTTAGAGTTGATAAGTTCATTCTCCCAGCGGACTTCGTTATCCTTGATTGTGAAGTGGACTATGAGGTGCCTATCATTTTGGGTAGACCTTTCCTTGCTACGGGGAAGGCTCTTGTTGATATGGAAGCCGGTGAGCTCACTTTCTGGGTGGGTAACGAAAAGGTGGTATTCCATGTGTGCAAATCAATGAGGCAACCGAATATTGATGAAGTTTGTTTGTTTGTAGACTTGGTGACCGATGTGATAGTTGACGATGCTAGTGCAACAATTAATGTTGAGGACAAATTGGAAGCAGTTTTACTCAATCTTGATGATGAGGAGGAGAGTGATGGCTGTGTGGAGTGTGTAAATGCATTGCAAGGCATGGGGTCGTACACATATGAGCCTCAAAAGCTATCTTTGGATCTTGAAAACCGAAAGACTCCTCCAACAAAGCCCTCAATCGAGGAGCCTCCTACGTTGGAGTTAAAGTCATTGCTATTGCACCTCGGGTATGAATTCCTTGTCGCTTCTTCTACTTTACCAGTTATTCTTTCTTCGTGCTTATCTAACGTGCAGGTAGAGTCCACTTTGGAGGTGCTACAAAAGGGGAAAAGGGCAATCGGTTGGACTTTGGCGGATACCCAGGGCATAAGTCCCGCCTTTTGCTTGCACAAGATTATTTTGGAGAAGGGTTCCAAAACCTCCGTTGAACATCAAAGAATATTGAATGAAGCCATGCAAGAGGTGGTAAAGAAGGAGATAATCAAGTGGTTAGATGTCGGGGTTGTCTACCCCATTTCTGATAGCTCGTGGACCTCTCCGGTGCAATGTGTCCAAAGAAAGGGGGTATGACTGTGGAGACAAATGACAAGAATGAATTGATTCCAACAAGAACCTACACCGGGTGGAGAGTGTGCATGGACTATAGGAAGCTCAACAAAGTTACACGGAAAGATAATTTCCCGCTTCCATTTCTTGACAAATGCTTGATAGGTTGGCCGGGCGTGCTTTTTATTGCTTCCTTGATGGATACTCCGCTATAACCAAATTCTTATTGCTCCCGAGGACCAGGAGAAGACCACTTTCACATGTCCTTATGGTACTTTCTCGTTTTCAAGGATGCCTTTTGGGTTGTGTAATGCACCGGCGACTTTTCAACGGTGTATGATGGCTATTTCCACCGACATGGTGGAGGACATTCTTGAGGTTTTTATGGATGATTTTTCTGTGGTTGGGAAAACTTTGAAGAGTGTTTGAACAATTTGGATAGGTTATTGACTAGATGTGAGGAGACCAATTTGGTGTTGAACTGGGAAAAGTGTCACTTCATGGTCGAGGAAGGCATTGTCCCGGGCCACAAAATTTCAAAACATGGTATTGAGGTTGACCAAGCTAAGATTGAGGTGATCTCCAAACTCCCTCCTCCTACGTCCGTGAAGGGAGTAAGGAGCTTCTTGGGTCATGCGGGTTTTTATCGACGATTCATCAAGGACTTTTCCAAGGTGGTAAACCCTTTGTGTAAACTTGTGGAGAAGGATGCCAAGTTCCATTTCAAAGAAGATTGTATGAAGGCATTCGAGCTGCTTAAGTTCAAATTGACTACTACTCCTATTATCACCGCACCGGATTGGAGCTTGCCTTTTGAGCTCATGTGTGATGCTAGTGATGTTGTGGTTGGAGCGGTATTGGGGCAAAGAATCGACAAAATCTTTCATCCGGTCTACTATGCTAGCAAGACCATGAATGACGCCCAAGTCAACTACCCAGTGACCGAAAAGGAGCTACTTGCTATTGTGTTTTCCATGGAGAAGTTCTGGCCGTATTTGATGGGTACTAAGGTGATTGTTCACATAGACAGCACTTCGGTATTTGATGAGCAAGAAAGATTCTAAGGCAAATCGATGTGGTGGGTGCTTCTTTTGCAAGAGTTTGATCTAGAGATTCAAGACCGCATGGGTAGTGAGAATCAAGTGGTGGACCACTTGTCCCGTTTGGAGGAGGAGGGGAGGCCACATGACAGCCTTGAGATTAATGATTCATTTCCCGACGAGCAACTCCTAGCCGTTTTAATGACCGGGATGCCATGGATCACCGATTTAGCCAATTATCTTGTGAGCGTCATTGTACCGAATGAGTTCTCTTCAAACCAAAGGAAGAAGCTCAAACGAGATTGTTTGGATTACTACTGGGATGAGCTGTATCTTTTTCGAATATGTACCGATGGTGTGATCCGGCGATGTGTGCCGGAAGAAGAACAAATGGGAATTCTTGAAGCTTGCCACTCTTCACCGTATGGTGGTCATCATGGTGGAGCTAGAACGGCTACAAAGGTTTTGACTTGTGGATTCTATTGGCCTACCCTCTACAATGACGCTAGTGAGCTTATCAAGCGTTGTGATGAATGCCAAAGGGCCGGTGGGATCTCAAAGAAGAATGAAATGCCTCTAACCACCATTTTGGAGATAGACATCTTCGACATGTGGGGTATTGATTTCATCGGTCCATTTGTTAGTTCTTGTGGGAACACCTACATTCTAGTCGCGGTTGATTATGTTTCCAAGTGGGTCGAGGCCGTTTCTTTGCCCAACAATGAAGCGAGGAGTGTGGTGGAATTCTTGAAGAAAAGCATCTTTACAAGGTTTGGTACTCCGAGGGCCATTATTAGTGATAGGGGTTCGCATTTTTGCAACCGGACTTTTGATACCTTACTCACCAAGTATGGTGTCACTCATAAAGTCTCAACCCCCTTCATCCTCAAGCAAGCGGACAGGTTGAAGTCTCCAACCGGGAGATCAAGAGTATTTTGTCAAACACTGTCAATGCCAACCGGACGGATTGGTCCAGAAAACTTGATGATGCTCTATGGGCTTATAGGACGGCCTACAAGACGCCAACTGGGATGCCTCCATATCGATTGGTGTTTGGAAAGGCGTGTCATCTTCCGGTAGAACTTGAGCATAAGGCCATGTGGGCTTTGAAGAAGTTGAACCTTGAGTGGGATGTCGCTGCTAACCTAAGAGTGGCACATTTGAATGAGCTTGAGGAATTCTACTGGTATCATGCCTACACAAGTTCGTCCTTTTACAAGGAAAAGATGAAGTACCTCCATGACAAGTATATCCATAACAAGAAGTTCAAAGAAGGTGATTTGGTGCTATTGTTCAATTCCCGGTTGAGGATGTTTCCAAGCAAGTTGAAATCAAAATGGAGTAGGCCCTTTGAAGTAGTGAATGTAACCCCCTTTGGTGCTCTAGATTTGAAAAATAAGAATGATGAGGTTTTTAGAGTCAATGGCACCGGTTTAAATACTATCTTGGCAAGGTTGATGATGGACACGTTGTGGAGGTTCTCCATTTCTCGTAATTGGTAATTTGCGTCGTGCCGCGATGTTAAATCAGGCGCTTCTTGGGAGGCAACACATGTCTTTTTCTTTCTCTTATTTTCCTTATTTTTAGATAGGTTTGGTTTTGTGCTAACCAGTTGTGAAGTGTATGCAGAAATGGTTGTGCATTGCAGGGACTGTGCATGAAAAAATTGGCTAAGTGTCAAAATGCATTGTCTCTGAAGTTGGTCTGTCAAAAACACTTAAGGAAATGCGGCCGCACACATTTTTGTGCGATTCGCACTGAAGCTGCGGCCGCACTCATTTTTGTGCGGTCTGCAACCATTCATCTCAAAAGCATGTAAGGAGTGTGGTCCGCATCAAAATTATGCGGCCGCACTCAGGTTAAAAAATGGGTCCCACGCGTAAAAAGTAGAAATAGGACTTCTCTTTTCCTTTTACACTTTTCGCTCGTCTGAGACCGAAAGACAAGCTTGCAGAGTAACTTTCCCCATTTGCACTCAAATTGTTCACTCGATTCATCACTTGCATCTTCATTATTGGTTTGTGCAATTCCTCATTAGATTCTTTATCTTTTATTTGCTTTTGTTCTTAGATTTAGGGTTCATTTCATGCTCGAAAATGTCAGAGTTTTGTTATTTCTACTTAGAAATCATGTGGGTAGCTTTTTGTATGATAATCAGGGTCTGGTTATTGTGCCAATGAAGTTTGATTGCTAAAGCCATGTCAATTAGAGAACAAAAATGCATGAACCCTAGGTCAGTGCCTGTTGATTTTGAATTGTGCGGCCGCACACATTTTTGTGCGGTTTGCAAGAGGTCATGCGGCCGCACACACTTTTGTGCGGTCCGCAGCCCTCTAAGTTCTGAGAATAATGAGCTTGACTTATGCGGCTGCACTCAAAATTGTGCGTTCCGCACTGGACTTATGAGGTCGCACTCACTTTTTTGCGGTTCGCAGTGATGGAAGTTCAGAGACCGTAGTAGTCTGAACCTAGGGGGCTCTGTAGTCGCACTCATTTTTGTGTTATTCCAAAATGGACATCCTACGGCCGCACTCATTTTGTGCGGTCCGCAATGGGCAGTCTGCGGCCTCACTCACTTTTGTGCGATCCGCACTGCTCTTCTGAGACACTTTTACTGCAACTTCCTATCCTGCATTTTTGTGCTTCTGTATGCATGATAACCTTTAATCATGATTGATTCTTGTTTTTATATGCTGGGGACAATGGTTCGTTCTCGTGGTAAAGGAGATACACCACAAGGGAGGGCAGAAGCCTCCCGAGGCCAGGGTCGAGGCAAAAGCAACCTGCCTCTGGCACTGCAAAAAGTTATAAGTAAGAAAGAAACAACACATAGAGTACCTGCCCCTGACACTTCGGAGACCAGTGAGTATGTCCCATCCGGGGAAGCTTTTGAGGGTAACTCCTTGCAAGAATAGTCGGACGCCTAATCACAACAAAGACAAAAATTCCCTAGGAGATTTCATTTGGTAGATGAGTCCTCCTCAGTTAACAGTTCATCAGAAGGTTTGGAAGAGGGCAGTCAAGATTCTGAACCCTCTTCCTCACATGCTCCCCCAGCTCTAATAAATGTAGATGATGATGATGATGTCCTAAATGATGGGAGAGGGGGAAGACACTGTAGTGGCAGGGTTAGAGAGGTCAAGGTGACCAGAGATTTAAGAGGACCATTTTGTTAGTGCAGATGCCTTTGCAAAGTTCCAAGAATGGTCCACAAAGGTCGCTCACTCTTGAGCGATAATTTTTGTTTAAAGACATGAACAAACACAACCCCAATGTACTTAGGCAATTCCAAGAGCGGAAGGGTTGGAGCTGGTTCACCAACAAAGTTCTGGATGCAAATGAGTATCTCGTCAAGGAGTTCTACGTAAATGTTACTCACATCAAGCAGGGAACGAAAGTGACAAAAGTGCGGAATCAAAGATCCGTTTTGACTCCTATGCACTGAACACATATGTGGGTTTTGAAGAAGTTGAGGCAGTGCAGTATTTGGAGAAGCTAGCCATGGGTGATGCAGCTCGTCCGTGGTTGGCTGAGATTCTGGCGATTCCAGGGTCAACGCCTCCGTGGCTCACAACTGGAGTTCCAATTCTTCGAGCCACCCTAAACTTTGAAGCAAAAGGGTGGCAAACATTTGTGTGTAGCCGCATTGACCCATGCCTTAATGAAAATATTCTCCCAATTCCCTGTGCAGTTCTGGTGGCCTCGATTATGGCTGGGTATCTGATAAATGTTGGTGCAATCATGTCCACTAACATCACTCTAGCAGTCCAAAAGGGTGAGAGATCCTATCCGTACCCAAACTTCCTCATCGAGTATTTCAAGGATCAAGGAGTGGAGTGCAAGCATTATGATACAAATGTGAAGGCCAAGAAGCCTTTTTCCTGGTATCACCTCCAGGGAGCTGACAACCCTAAGTTCAAGGGTAAAGCTACTACCTCCACTAGCCATTCTAAGGAGCCAGCGGTAGTGGTTACTGATTCAGCTGCCGAGCCTTCCACAGCAACCGGTACTTCCACCGGGACAGCCATGCCACCATCTTCATCTACCAGACCTCCTACTTCTGCCAGACTTCCAGTACCATTGCCAGTGCCTGCTTCATCTACCTATCCTCAGACTGCGCTGCGAGTCTCCCAGACATTGGCAAGTCTCAACAACTGGATGCAGGCAACTACTACAAAGCTGACTGATATTTCCAGTGTTGTTGCAGCACAATCCTCAGCCTACCAGCCCCAGCACAGCCACATGTACCTCTGTTAGTAGAAGAAGCATTGAAGAAGATTCTAGAAAACCAGAAGACTATTACAGATACTCTGGAGGCACATGGGAAGGTCATTGGAGACTTGACCAAGCAGGTCAAGAAGATGAAGAAGTCTCAAGCTTCAAAGAAGTCCGTGGAGAAGTTGACTAAGGAGGTCGAGAAGATTGCATCCGCAGGGGATTTTCCATTGGATCTGCTCATGGAGACAGCCCCACCAACAGCACAATACAACACCAGATGTAGCAGTCGGCCAGTCTGAGGAGCCGGTTGCCACTTCCCACACAGGTGAGGAGATGATCCGGATGCTCAGCAATCCAGTTGACCCTCAACTTGATGATGATGAGATACAGCTTGAGGTTGAGGTTGCTGAGGATCCCACACAGATTGAGACTACATAAGGAGTTCTCTTAACTCTCTACCCTTTCCCCGTTCTTATTTTTGTTAAGCATTGGGGACAATGCTTATTTTTCATTTGGGGGGTGGTCTATTCTGATTATTTTGATATTTGGGCTGTAATAACTCTAATACTATTTTATTCTTATCTTTATTTTCATTTGGTATGTATATATTTTCTTCATTTGATGTAAATATTCATTCCCCTTATGTATATATTCTTCTCCCTTATGTATATATTCATTTGACTTCGGTTTGTATGTTCCTTTATCTTGCTGTCTGTAGTTTATTTCATAGCTTCTTTAGTTTTATTTTCTTAGTATTATAACTTCTTATTTACTTTAGTAGCTTCTTTTTAGTTTGATAACTTCTTTTTACATTTTTGAGTGATCAATAAGCCTTTGATTTTCTTAATGCCACGGTTCTTTCCAAAAGTGGATTATGTGTGAACCGGGTGGCTTTCCCGATGATGGATGGTGTGACAACCTTCTTAAGGGATTGAGTCCATTTTCTTTTATGTTTTGGTATATATATAGTAGTACTAAATAAAAGGGGTCTCAAGCATGCTTCACTTGGTACCAACACATTTACCTATGATCGTACGGTTAAAAACAAGTAATTGGCAGGAAATAGCTATAGTTGTGACTCTTTTGACTCTTGTGTTGACTTAAGAAGTCATCGAGTGGTTCAAATCGAGCCATTTGTGATTCTCAATCTTAGCTAGGGTTGTTGTGGGCCCTCGACTCTATTCTTTTCAGCAATCCGGAAGTGTGGTAGGTGAGATGTTTAGTTGCAAGTCCAAGTACCCGTGCTAATGGTCTAGAACTTGCCCCGAATGTTTATCTAGGTGAAATTCTAAGTGTAGATTGGCTTGAGAAATGATCGTAGGCTTTCCTTGATCCGATTTGAAATTTGAAATCTTTCATGGCCTACTAATGTGATATCCCTAGTCAACCCCTTTGAGCCAAAGCCCTTTTCTTTCAATAATCGCGTTACAAGCCTTCATCCATTATGTAATGACCCTCTCTTGGCACCCGATCTTTCCTAGAATTCTTGAGAAACAATTGGCAAAAAAATAAGTTTAGAGGAGAAGAGGAGTTTGAAAGTGAAGAAAGGTACAAAGAAGAGAAAGAAATGAAGAAAAGGGAAGGCAAAGAAAAGAAAGAAAGAACAAAAAGAAAAATACCAAAAAAAAAGTGAATAAAGTGAATAGTTGAAGAGAATCCAAAAGAAAATGAGAAGGAAAAGTTGAAGTAAATAGAAAAGGAGAAAAATAAATGTCATGTTTAAGAAAGAGTGACGTTACGTCCCTCTAGTTCCCCCGAGGAAAAAGAATATGACTCAAAGAGTCAAGAAAGTACGAGCAAAAAAAAAAGAAAATGGAGTGTTTAGGAAAGATGAAACCATTTTTTTCCAACAAGTCCTACCTTAATCCAAAATTCTTCATTACATCTCGCAAAGCCCTATGTGATTTCAAGCTGAGTGAGCTTACATTAGTGGTGATTTACATGAGGGTCAAGCTTATGGTACTTAGAGCCGGACTTATGATATTCTTTTGAGAGAGATGAGCGAACTTTTCACAGTCCTTGCTTCGAGTGCTACATTCTAAAGTAAGATTTGCTAATGGAGAGTAGAGGAGGAGGAGTTTGGGATCCACAATGACCTACGTGCAAGAGCGAGCTTCCTTGATGAATAGAGTCAACTCTTGATGCTTTAGTGTCACACTAGAACTATTGTACTCAAAAAGTCACATCATTGCATTATTGATAATTCATATGTGTTGTGGGTAATTGTTGGTCCCAATTAATATGTGTATGATTCACCTTAGGCCAGCTGAAATATCCTTTTTTCTAGTGGAGGTGGGAAGTGCCTTATTTGCTTGAGGACAAGCAAAAGCTTAAGTTGGGGGAGTTGATAAGTAAGGATTTTGACCGCTTAATTGCTCTCTTTTACTTGCGTTTTAGCTCAAAAATGCTTAAAGGTATTCTCGAAAACTAGCGAAATGTGCTTACTTGCAGGAATATTGGGAAACGAGCCAAAGAAGGCAAAATCAAACTCATAAAGGAGTCAAAAGTGAAAAAGAGCCAAAACTGGGCAAAGAAGTTAGCAGTGCGGACCGCACAATTCTAGTGCGGCCGTAGAATGAGATTCAGAGAAGGGGTTTTAGACAACTTGGACAGTGCGGACCACACCAAAAATGTGCGGCCGCAATCATGATTATGTGGTCCGCAAGAGTGAAGAATCAGAGAGTTGATCAAAGTCCAAAAGCTGAAGGGTGCAGACCGCATTACTTTTGTGCGGCCGCAACCATTTTTATGCGAACCGTAGAAAACCTCAAGTTCCAGTCCCAAGCTCTGAAGTGTGCGGACCGTACCAGAATTGTGCGGCCGCATAAGGCCATTTTGCGGTCCGCATTATGCGGCCGCATAACCTCCATAGGGGCATTTTTGTCATATATTTTCAGCTTAGTATAAATATAACTTTTTGTCATTTTTAGGTGAAGTTTAGTTTGCAGAGGTGCACCTGAACGTTTTTCTTTACTTTTATAAGTAATTTTGTAATAGTTTGACTTCTTAACATTAGAATTTCTTTGTTTAATCGATGATTATGCATTCTATCTTAATTTCTTCCTGTATTTCTTCATTTTTCATGAGTAGCTAAATCTTTAGCTAGCGTTGTGGCTCAACCCTAGAGTGGATATTTAATGGGTATTTAAATTTAGGGCTTGTTTGTGATTGTGTTAGTGATGTCTAGCCTTGTTTATGCTTAAATTCTAGGATTAATGGTTGCAAAAATTGATTCATGCCTTTTTGACCTAGTCTTTCCTTGAGAAAGAGAGATTAGGTTTAGGAAAACTTGGCTAGTAAGGAATTGGGGTGAATTCAAGAAATTGATAGCTCCAATTAAAGGGTCAAATCTGGATATAGTAAGACCTGACTTGAGCATATATCACTTGATTTGTACAAATACCCATTTGGGCTTGAGAAAGGCAAATCGGGCAAAGTCATTCAAACTAACGAGAGGTATAGAGTGAGCAATTGCGTGTGTTTGATATACCAAGATCCCGATAAATCAAACTTGCCCTATAGTTTACAACCCGTTAGGTAGCCACCTAGGTGGAGGTCACGACCCTAGATTCCTTATTCATTTGAAAAATACTCAAAACCAAAAACATTGTCTTCTAGTTATTATTTGCAATCTTTAGCTAAAAGTAGAAATAGAAAACAACCAATGAATATGTGGAAGTCCAATCTAAGGCATATCATACATTAGCTCTAGTTATATACCTAATCCAAATTCTAACTCCCTGTGGATTCGATCCCGACTCGTGTTGGGTTTATTATTGCTTCAACCGCCTCACTACTTATTTTTGGTGTGAGTTTGAGCGAGACCATTGTTTCCCGAAGACTGTTTTGATTTGGCCCGAAGTGGGAAACTTTAATGATTGATGTAAGGTCGAAGGCACGCTCTCATGTTGTGTACTCATGGCCTCCCGAACAAGGCGTTGTATCTCATATCCCACTCGATCACGTAATATTTTATTTCTGGGGTGGTCCCGATAGTGTTTACTGGTAGGGTTATTTCACCCTTCGTCGTCTCGTATGCCATGTTAAACCCGTTCGATACTCGTATTGCCAGTGCGATCTGGTCCAATAATCCCAATTGCTCTACGACCCTCCATCGGATGATGCCGGCCGAGCTACTTGGATGAATTAACACATGTTTAACTCGAGTTTATTGATAAGTACGAATATTACAAGTACATCATTATGAGGCTGGATGATGCCCTCGTCATCCTCGTCACTGAACGAGATGGACCCCTATAGGATGTAATCTCGAGTGCATTTTTTCTTTGTGATAGAAACTTTGGTGTGTTTTATCATTGTCCCCTTTGAGACATCCACTCCCCAAATGATCATGTTGACCACGTGTTGAGGCTCCTCATGCCTAATTTGTTTATTGGCGTCCCTATTTTTGAAATGTTTTTTGGCCCGCTTACTTAGGAATTCCCGAAGATGTCCGTTACTGAATAGTCGAGCCACTTCCTCTCTTAGTTGTCGACAATCTTTGGTCTTGTCACAGTGAGTACCATGATATTTACATACCAAGATGTGATCCCTCTGTGCGGGATCGGACTGAAGCGGACTAGGCCATTTGGTCTCCTTGATACGACCAATGGCTGACACTATACTCGTGTCGTCCACGTTGAAGTTATATTCTGATAATCTCGGGGCTTCCCTACCTCCAAGTGATATGTCGAAACTATTTTTATTCATCAGACCCAGGTTGCTAGGTCATTGGTCGCTTCTCCTATCGTTCCTGGTTGGGTGGATTTGGCTCCTGATCCATAATTCTTTTAGATATATCATTCGTTTTGTTGGGGTAAACAGACCCCAGGGGCCCCCAACTAGTCATCCTCGACTCTAATCTTCGATTGATGCCTATTATGACATCGGCCCAAGTGATCGTCGGGTACTCCACCAAGTTTTTCTTTAATTGTTGAGAAGCAATGGAACTTCAGGGGTTGAGCCCTTGAGTGAACGCCTGAACAGCCCAACCACTGCTACCGGGGGTAGGTCCATTCGCTCCATCTGGACGAACTCCCTAAGTATCTCGTTGTCCCTCTGCTTGGCTTTGAAGAGGTTTGATTTCTTCGTTTTAACCTTGATGGCGCCAACATGGGCTTTAACGAAAGCATCTGCAAGCATAGCAAATGAATCAATAGAATTTGGAGGCAAGCTATGGTACCATATTATCGCTCATTTGGACAAGGCTTCCCAAAATTTCTTTAATAACACCGACTCGATCTCGTCGTCTTCTAGGTCATTGCCTTTTATTGCGCACGTATACGAGGTTACATGCTCGTTTGGATCTGTGATTTTGGTATCTCTTCGGAATCGTCTTTGGTGCCGCACTCGAGGAGAAAGGTTTCTGAATGAATTTTTGGAATCTGGCCCTTTTAATATTGGAGGCACTCCCAGGATCTGATCGACCCTCGAGTTATAAGATTCCACCTTCTTGTCATTTGCCTCTATCTTTTTCTCACCATACTCCACCCCGCTTTGTTAGCGCTTCGAGCATTTTCATCACCTCGGAAGTTTCTCCGACCCCCAACTCATCCGGTTCTACGGCGATCTGTTCATCTCTTCGAGTGTCTTCTCTAACCCGCTCAGGTTCGGCCATGTTCTGGGCGTGATTTTGTCTATAGTTGTGCTATTGCTGCTTGCTGAGCTTGTAACATTTCGAAAATCAATCGTAAGCTAACTCCATCACCTTTCCCTTCGGGTGTTTTTCGAGCCGATGGTCGAGGTACATCGCGAATGCTATTTTCGGGATTAGTTGTGTTACACCCCAAGTTTTTATACGTGAGAGTACGTCGTAAGTCATTGATGTAAACTCGGAAATGAGATTATATTTGGAAGCAAATAAAGTAAGTTAATCATGTTACCTTGGAGGCTACAAATATTTAAGATCATGAATAACAAGTACCAAGAGGGTTGGAAATCTTAGAAGCTAAACCAATTGAAGAAAATAAGTTTCGTCGAAAGTCGACAAGTTTGGAATGTTATAACATGTACTTTGGGGTGATACTAGGGTTATTAACATGATAAGGAGGTTATTCTATAAGTTATTTTAGTCGTATGATATTCATTTTCTACATTTTGAAGGCAAGCAAGTTGTGGAACAAGAGTTGGAAAAGGTCATCACAAGTTACATTCATAAATTTGCTGAAATTTAAGTCAAATGTATCTGATCATTTCTCCAAATATACTTGGAATCATGGGGTGTTCTACCTACCAAATTTAAGATCTACGAGTCTAGTTTCTAACTCATTAAACCATTCATCAATATGACATTGGAGTAGAGAGATATTCGCGTTTTCGCGAGACCGCACAAGCAGCTCCCAATGGGACCCACTTAGGCGGTAGTCGACCTACTTCACTTTATAAACGATTTGGACGCCTCTCCTAACCCTTCTAAACAGATTCCACAAGGGTTTGAAGTGATTCTAAAGTGATTACACCATATTTCAACATCAAAACCTAGTTTTAGTAAAGAACAACACCTCTTTGAGGTTGTGTTGTCATTGAGGATTGTTGTGGGCTGTATTTGGATGAAATTCCAAGTTGTTGCTGCTGTCTAAGGTGAGTATAACAGACTACTAATTGTGCTTAAGCTTGCTTGTGTGTTGGTTAAGTTGTTAGGATGATAAACTACAAGATAATACTTGGATTAGCTTAAGTCACTTCTATGGTGTTGTATTGCCACCGAGGGTTGTTGTAAGCTGAATATAACTTGGATTTCGACTTGAAGTTACTGTAGGAGGTAGGTATATTGTGTTCTTGCATGTGCCTAAGGTTATATTGATGTTGATTAAGTTAAATGGATGGAGTAGACATGAACTAGTGAATAAAGTTACTAATTGAAGATAGTTGGAGTTGTGGATTGTTTCCTTTGTTATAAATATATGGTATAAGGATGGAATCATTGATGAATGACTTCATTATCATGTTAATGATACTTGTAAGTTAATGTAAGAAGTCTATAAGGGGTATATGGGTTATACGGATTCCAATTGGAGCTTGCCGCTTCGTTGTGAAGTAGTTGTGACTTGTTGTTGTTATATGGTGTCTTGTTATCGACATTTATATGTTGATGGATTTCTCTGGTTGTTGTTGTTGGTATATGGTATTGGTGGAGGCCCTTGTTACAAGGGATATGCTGCCCAAATTTACGTAAACGAGCTACTAGCTTAAGTTATAGACTTAGCCTTTGCTCAGCACTGATTTTGAATCTCCTTATACTATGATAGATTGAGTTGACTTGTTTGAAGAGTTGCTTGGAAGGGATTAAGGACTCAACGGGTTTAAGGTATGTCAAGGCACTTTCTTCTTTCTTTTGGCATGATCTAAAGTGAAATGAATACGCTATTTCGTAATGGATCTACTCCTAGCAACTAAGGTTGTCCATGTGGTTCTTTCCTTATAAAAGTATTCTAAGCAAGTGTGTATGATCCTTGAATCCTACTGAGGTTCATATTGAGGGTATGGATGTCCATAATGTTCTTAAGTCACTCCAAAAGGTTTAGACCGTGATTCCATGAGCCTAGCATGCATTATATATAGTATCTATTTTACTCTACCGAGCCGCGCTATAGTCGGCCGGGTACGGCACCTATTGTGCAACCACTGATCAGTTGGGTTTACCGAGCTCCACGTGGCCGGGTATGATTCTACCGAGACTTATGATGGCCGAGTACATTTTTATCGAGTCCTCTTTGAGGCAGGGTACGATATGACGATGATGATGCCCACAGAGGTGTATGTTTTTAAAAGTTTATGTATATATATGTATTATGCATTTCATGTCAGTAGCCCCCAGAGACACTCAGATGTTACAGGTTGTATCTCCTCTATCTCTCTTTACATTACTGTTCTGGTTTATGCTTTCCTGCCTTACATACTCGGTACTTTATTCGTACTGACGTCCCTTTTGCCTGGGGACGCTGCGTTTCATGCCCGTAGGTCCCGATAGACAGGTTGACATTCCTCCTAGTAGGTGTGAGCACGTGATTTTTGCCTCGCTTAAATTACTCCTATAAAATTCAAAAAATTAGGATTTTTTCTTTTATTATTTGATTTTTAGAATTTAATTGCATGATTTTGTGATTGATTGCATTTTTGTGTGCATTTTTAGTTGACATAATTCATAAAAAATATAAAAAATAGCACATTTGCATTTAGAAACCAATTCTATATTTTTAGGTTTACTAGTTAATTAATTCCAAAATAAGAAAAAAACTAACAAAATAAGTCATTTAGTCATTTTGTTTAGTTTTCCTTTTAAATTTGGGATTTANTCCCAAAAACCCCAACCGGAGTTCTCCAATTCCACATCTAGGGTTTAGACAAAGTTGAAATCGCGACTCATGGATTATCAGTGTTCAATGGCCCCAAAAAATGATATTATGTGTTTGTTTTGACAAGGAACAAACATATAATATTATTTCTGGGTCCAGCTTCAAGTTAATGCAATTCGAGCCGAAATCAGTAAGCTTCTCAACCTCTTTTCTTTCTTTCTTTTTCTTTTCTTTTTTGTGTTTGTTTATTTGTTTATTTCTGAACAAGTAGATGTTCTTCTTCCAGTTGGAATTAGGGTTTTTTTTTGGTTAGGTTTAGGTCTTTTAATTTTCATATATTGTAGTCATGTGGTTTAGTTCTTAGTTGATTGTGTGTCTATTTCAATTAATTGGTTCATTGTTTGTTGCTGTTAATTTGATCCTAGGTTATTTCTGTTCATTTGTGGTTAATGTTTTGTCTATTGATTGCCATAGATTATAGTATTAATCAGAGTTGATTTGATTAGTTGTACTGCTCATTTCAATTAGGCTGTTGTTTGGTTATAGCTGAGTTGGTTTTGTTAATTGACCATGGTTTAGTCAAAAAGATAGTTTAGTTCTGACCTAGGTAGGTAATTTCAGGGATATTCAGGGTTAGTTTGGGTATTCCTAAATAGAATAAATGTTGTAGCTGAAGCTAGAACCTTCTAGGATCTTCTAAAATAGGGTCCTTAATTGAAATACCAAAACATAGGGCAGTAACTTGAGAAAGAAGTCAGAAAATAAGGGATTATTTGGTTAAAACTGAAAAATAAAAGAGGGACTAGGTGTGTAAAGTTGAAAATCTAAGGCAGCCCTAGGCTTTGCCTATAAAAAGGCATGCCCATTGCCTTGATGAAGAAGTTTTCCACTCTCTAAAAAATTTCCCAAAGTTTCAACCATCTGAAAATTCCAAAAGTTTCCATTTCCGGAAAATTCCCAGAAGTTATCTTCTAAATTTGAATTTCAAATCCAAAGGAATTCAAATCTGAATGATCGTCCGGGGATGTGCTTACTGGTTAAGACTCCCTATTCTGTTAGTGTCATACCTGAAATAAGAAAGAGGCTCGGACAAGTTACTAAGCCGGACGATCTTGCAGGTCCCCGGTACGTAGCCCCCTCCTCGACTCGAGTTGTCCGCTCGGGTACACAGTCTAGAATGGATACCCAGGTTTTTAACCTAGAATAACTTGACCTCAGGCCGGATCCCTAGTAGGAACGCTTATTTGCATCACGTGCATTTGACTTAGGGGACTCAACACAGGGGTTGGGTCCGTCTAGGACAGGTGACCTGAAATGAATTGACCATCCTGATGCATCTTACGTGCTACTTGCGCATTTATTTGCTCGGCTTTGCATATTGACCGGCCTGAATATAATGAGAAAATTGAGGAAAAACAGCAGTGTTAAGACTCAGTGAGGATAACCTTTTGTTGTGAAAAACCAATGCCAAAATAGTACCGAAATGCTTGAAAAATAGGAAGAAAACTGTTGTTCAAGATAGTTTTGATTTTGGCAATCTGACCGAACTACGCGGGTCTGATTCTCACAGGATGTGAGATACGTAGGCAAACCTCATCGGTTCCGACCCTAATTTTTAAAAAATCCAAAAATACTTTCTTTTAGTTATTTCTTTAGAAATCTTTCCTTAGAAAATTCAAAAAAAAAAAGAAGTTTTAAACTCAAAAATAGTTTCCTTCTTTTTGATGTCTTTCATACGAAAAAGAAAAAATCAACAAAAATCAAAATACAAAAATACAGATTTCCTTCATTTTGAAGTATTTTTCCAAAAACAAATCCAAACAAAAAATCAGAAACAAAAATCCAAAAATACTCTTTTCTTCTTTAGAAGTCTTTTTTTGTAAATGTCAATAAAAATTTTGAAAAATTGAAGTCCAAAAATATTTTTACTTTTCCTTAGAAATACTTTTGTAAATAAATAAAAGCTCAGAAATTCAAAATATTTTTCTTAAAGAAGTCCCTCTTTCGAAAATTAAGAGGTTACATCCAAAATCCAAAAATATTTTCTTTTTTTCCTTAAAAAAAGAGAAAACAAATGAAAAACTCAAACAAAAAATATTTTCTTTTTACTTTTAAAATTCCCAAAGTTCAAATTAAAAAAAAATGGAATTTTCAGAAGTCTTTCTTTCAAAAATAAAATCAAAATCAAAAATTCAAAAAAAATTCCTTTTCTTCTTTTAAAGCATTTTTTTTAGAAAATTCCAAAAAAAAAATCAAAAAAATCAAATATTTTTCTTTTGCCTTAAAGATCCATGGTCTGAGCTTTATCTAAAAAAAAAAAAAAAAAAAAAAAAAAAAAAAAAAAAAAAAAAAAAGAGTTAGTATACTCAAGTCCCAATCTGACCGAACTACGCTGGTTTGATTCTCACCGGATGTGAGATACGTAGGCAACCCTCATCGGGTCCAACCACCCTTTTGCAAAAATAGCCAAAAAATGTCAAAATTTTAATTTTTGTCAAAATAAGTCGGGTGATGCCATTCTTGTTTTAAAATAAGCCGAATGTCCTCAAAAGGACGCCGGAAGGCTGTTTTTGCAAGAACAGCCACCTTGGATCATTTTCAATGGTTAGCGGGCACAGCCTTAAAATCTTCTTTCCCGAAGTGCTGAAAGG
>NW_017670287.1:901672-919647 GCF_001879085.1 Nicotiana attenuata
TGCAAGAAGCAGGTGTAATCCAAAAGGAAATGAAATGCGCAAGCGCTGAACAGCTTTGCAGCAGGAAAACGACCAAAAGGAAGTCCCCCCCCCCCCCCCCAAAAATTCTTTCATGCGTTTTGCTAAACAAAAAGGAAAGCATATAAAGAGGAAAACAAAAGAAAAGAAAGAAGAAAAGAAATAAAAATGAAAATCCCAAAAGAAAAACAAATCATGGTAGTCTAGGATCCCATTCTTTAAAATGTCCCGGCCAAAAACCGAGGATCTCCCGGCACAAAAACCGTGGAGCTTTTTCTTTCCAAATCCCGGGCAAAAAACCGAGAATCTCCCAGCCAAAAACCGTGGAGCCTTTTCTTTCCAAATCCCGGCCAAAAAGCGAGGATCTCCCGGCCAAAAACCGTGGAGCTTTTTCTTTCCAAATCCCGGCCAAAAACCGAGGATCTCCCTGCTAAAAAACCGTGGAGCCTTTTCTTTCCAAATCCCGGCCAAAAAACCGAGGATATCCCGGCAAAAAACCGTGGAGCTTTTTCTTTCCAAATCCCGGCCAAAAAACTGAGGATCTCCTGGCCAAAAAAACCGTGGAGCTTTTTCTTTCCAAATCCCGGCCAAAAAACCGAGGATCTCCCGGCCAAAAAACCGCGGAGCTTTTTCTTTCCAAATCCCGGCCAAAAAAACCGAGGATCTCCCGGCCAAAAAACCGAGGAGCTTTTTCTTTCCAAATCCCGGCCAAAAAACCGAGGCTCTCCTTACACAATCCTGATTTGATCGGTTAGATATGTGTCACAACTAACTCGCGAAATTTTCCTAAGTGAAAACTGGGGCAGAAAATTTCGTTCGTTTGTTTGTTTTGGTATCTTAAGCAGGTCAACCTCAAGACGCAAGGTGTGAAATGACCAACGGAATAAATCTCAATCCAGAATCAAGAAAAGAAGAAAAGAACAAAAAGATGAACTCAAATGTGAAGCAAGCAAGGGCGCGGATTGCTCAAAATCTGATGGAAGTCTCAAACTCCGTTGATCCTGTTTTGACCCAATGCTGCGTGAAGAAGTAAACACATACAACTTGCAAGCATCAAGATTCAGATCGAAGTCCACAGCAAAATCAGCTTAGACTCAAGATCAAGTCTCAAGAAACTATAGATAGGAATCTTGTAACTCATAGTTGGTAGGCATAACTAGCTTAGCTTTGATTTTCCTTTTGGTGTAATAAGGAGGTCAGCAAGCAGTAGCAGCAGCACAGCAGTGAAATCACACGCTCCTCGGTAGTCCCAGCTACCAAACCTTCCAGAACTACACTGACCTGATTCCTTTATAGCCAAGGATATGTAGGCAATCTTTGAAGCAGGGTTCGGTCAGACGGTTTTCAAAATGCTTCTCATGGAGTGCTGAGCGGGCAAAAATCCTTCATGGTGCTCATTTATCTTTGCCCGAAAACCCTTCGTGTCTTCGAGCAAAGAGGGGCAGCTGTGAGCACGTGATTTTTGCCTCGCTTAAATTACTCCTATAAAATTCATAAAATTAGGATTTTTTTTTCTTTTATTATTTGATTTTTAGAATTTAATTGCATGATTTTGTGATTGATTGCATTTTTGTGTGCATTTTTAGTTGACATAATTCATAAAAAATACAAAAAATAGCACATTTGCATTTAGAACCCAATTCTATATTTTTAGGTTTACTAGTTAATTAAATGCAAAATAAGAGAAAAATAACAAAAATAGTCATTTTGCATTTTTGTTTAGTTTTCCTTTTAAATTGGGATTTAGTTAGTTTTAGGGAAATTAATTAGTTTTGTTAGCTTTAATCTTTTGCTATTAACACAAAAAAAAATCAAAAGAAATGAAATCAAATTGATTGGAGTTTAAATAAAAGAAAAGAGCAATTGTGAAGAAAATAAAAGAAAAGATATCAGGCCACCTAGTTTTGGGCCAAATATGCGTTAGCCCAAACCAAAATCCTTCCAAAATTCGTTGCCTGGCCCAACCCAACCCCTGATCCGGTCCAGAGACGCCCAAAAACGACGTCGTTTGGCGTCAATTAATCTGGACCCTCCATTTTCCCATCATCTAACGGCCTTGATTGATTCTTGAATTTAAATAAAACTGTCCGGAAAAATCATGCAAAACCTAAAACATAATCATCTTCCTCGTACTCGCCGTCGTCCAACCCGTCACCACCGTCCCCACCGTGTCTCCACCGTCCTCCGCCGTCCGCCGCCGGCCGGAAGTCGCCTCCGCCGGCGGCGATGCTCCAAATCCGCCCAAAATTACACCCTTGAATCCTCTCCCCCTCCTCTTTCCAACCCCCAAAACCATCTCCTTCAATTCCTAGTCAATCTCCTCGAATATTAGATCTAAAATCCGGCCCAAAACCCTACTCTCTCCAAACCAGTCCAAACTCACACCATATATCCTCCTCATCTCCTTCTTCATAAATTCATAGCCTATAACCCTCAAACATCACCCCATCTTCTCAAATTTTGGATCGAAATCCGGCCAAGAACCCTAACTTTTCAAAGCCGGAATCTCTTTGATTTGGCACTACAACTGCCTTTAATCGTGTGTTTTCTCATTGAAAACACATGATTTAAGACGGTTCTGGTCCAAATAATTCCAAGAAAACCTGCCAGATTCGAGTCTGAGTCAAATTTGCGAGGTATTTTTATTCCGTTTTCTTCTCGATTCATGACTTTTGTTCCTGTTCCTCTGTTTCGTTTCTTTTATCATTTTTAGTCTTTATTTTTCGTGCCTAACTTAGGGTTCTGATTACCATAGTGTAGTTTAAATTTTTGTTCTTATTTTTATTTGACTTCGATTGTATGATTCATGATTGTTGCTGTTATGTGACATTAATTTGACTTTAGTTTCAATTTTATTTGTTTGCTATTAATTGTTAGTTTACTGTTAGCCTTAGGATATAGTATTAATCAGAGTTGATTTGATTAGTTGTACTGCTCATTTCAATTAGGTTGTTGTTTGGTTATAGCTGAGTTGGTTTTGTTAATTGACCACGGTTTAGTCAAAAAGATAGTTTAGTTTTGACCTAGGTAGGTAATTTCAGGGATATTTAGGGTTAGTTCGGGTATTCCTAAATAGAATAAATGTTGTAGCTGAAGCTAGAACCTTCTAGGATCTTCTAAAATAGGGCACTTAATTGAAATACCAAAACATAGGGCAGTAACTTGAGAAAGAAGTCAGAAAATAAGGGATTATTTGGTTAAAACTGAAAAATAAAAGAGGGACTAGGTGTGTAAAGTTGAAAATCTAAGGCAGCCCTAGGCTTTGCCTATAAAAAGGCATGCCCATTGCCTTGATGAAGAAGTTTTCCACTCTCTAAAAAATTTCACAAGTTTCAACCATCTGAAAATTCCAAAAGTTTCCATTTCCGGAAAATTCCCAGAAGTTATCTTCTAAATTTGAATTTCAAATCCAAAGGAATTCAAATCTGAATTTCAAATCTTAATTTCCTTCTAAAAACCAAAAACGAAACAAAAAAAATACAGTATAAACTCTCAAAAACATTGTTACATTGCATTTTCTATCTCTCAGCTTGATTTTGTTTAACTGGTGAAGCTTCAGAAGTCTCTTGGTTTAAATTCAAGTTGTTTTGGAATGTATTCGAGCCGTTTGGATGTTATATTGGTTGAAATTGGTTCTGATTTGGTGTGATATCGTTTCCTGGGTTTTAACTAAGTCTATATTGATTCCTACCACTGTGAATTCCTGGCTGATCCTATTGTTTGTTGCCAACTGCTGCTGACCTTCTTCTTCTCCTTGTTTCATTACAAATTCCAGGTATTTCCTCTAACTCAGGAGATCTGGAAGTACGAATGTATATGGCAAGCTGAAAACTGGAATGAAAAAATGAAGCATGTTATTATTGATTCTGTTACTATTGATGTTTTAGTGTATTTCATTGTAATTAATTAAGACTGGACTGTTTGGACTGTTAATTCATAGAGGACTGTTGATATTCATTAGCTTAGTATGATTGTATTTGGTTATTAGCTTAACCGTCGTTATTAGCAACAGTATACATGTAGAAGTTGATTTAGATCTTCACTTGTAGTTAATAATTCAACATTCGAATAGCTGTGAGCATTTAACAAATGCCAGCAGTAGTATGAATTTAGACTTTTTAATTCACTGGTTGAAAACTGAATTTGACTAGATTGCATGCTCATAAATGTAAAAATCAGATTGGAACTACGATTTAATATGAGTTTCACATGTCTAAATCTGAAATCAATTGTTTATCATCCATGCCTAATGCTTAGATGTCTAGTCCAGTGTTAATATAGATACTTAGCTAAAACTGATCAGAATTAAAAAAATATCCATGGAATCGAGTTGTTTGCATAGGCTAACTTGAACCTTAGTATTTGGATAAAATTGTCACCAAACCATGCCCTTATCACATTGGGCTCCAACGGACAGTCCAGATGAGATTTTGTTTCAAGCCCGTCGAATTCAATTCACTCTCGATTTGGGCCCCTGAGCAGGCCCATTTGATTGACCCTCATCCAAGCTCTACTAAGATTCTTTATTTTGGACTTGGCTTAAAGGCCTTAATTCATTGCTTAATGTAATATAAAATTGGGCTTTCGAGTTAGGTAGCGGGTTCAAATTAAGAGGTTTTTCCCTTTTGTTTGAATCCGGACTTGAAATTGAAGCCCGAATTTCATATTGTTAATCAATTAGGGTCCTTTTAGAGACATTCCATACTAGAAAACAATAGTCTCTTTAGGGTGGCCTTTAAATAAAACGAGGTGCGCCATGCCAAATAAAACTCATAAATTGCATGGCCCTCTTTAAATATTTATATTAAAATCCTTAGAATTCGGGACGCTCTATTTAGCGAATTTCATGGCCTCCCACAAAGTTAATAATACGTTAGTCACTTTAGGCGCGCTTTTAGTAATTCTACCTTCCTAAACTCGGGTGCACATTTATGTGACCCAAATCCAAATCTCAACGAAGTCGAAATGTGTCAAAAACCGCGGGTGCATTTATGTGACGTGGTTCGAGACGTGTTTTCACGACGTTGCAATTCTCTTTACAAATGAATAATAAAAGCGGTTTAAATTTAAAAAAGCACATAAGTTAAAACATGTATAAAATCAGATTTTTAGCCATTTATAATAATTTAAGCGACCGTGCTAGAACCACGGGATCCGGGGGTGCCTAACATCTTCCCTCGGGTTAACAGAATTCCTTATTCAGAATTTCTGATTTGCAGACTCCAATTGGGAAGTCGAAATTTTTCCTCGATTTGGGATTCAAATTAAACCGGTGACTTGGGACACCAAAAGCCAACCCCATCCCAAGTGGCGACTCTAATAATAAATAAATAATCCCATTTCGAATAATGTCACTTTAAATGGAAAAACTCCCTTATACATTATCCTTCGGGGTAGGTGTGTAAAAAAGGAGGTGTGACAGTAGGCTATCAGCTCAGCGAAGGTGTTGGTGTACTCCACTTGCTCCGGAGTTGCCTATTTGGTCACTATGCTTTGGATATGTATTGATTGGTATGGCGGGGCCCTGTCCCGACCTTTATGATTTTATGTACTCTTAGAGGCTTGTAGACAGATGTCAGGTGTATGGATACTTGTATGGCCTTGTCGGCCTATGTTTTGAGTTTACAAATGGTCATGTCGGCCTTATAGGCCCGTATGTCATCTGTATAAGTTTGTATATCATGTTGGGTCATCATATGTTGAGTATTCCCTTATGTTTTATTCTTGTTATCTCATGAAGGGTTTTCTAGCTCATTTACCCATGATAGTATGATAAGAAAGATATGTTACGTTGGTACTCGGTTGAGTAAGGCACCGGGTGCCCGTCGCGGCCCTTCGGTTTGGGTCGTGAAAAGTTGGTAGGTTGATGTTCATGACAACTTGTGAGTTAGCGTCGACCGGGTCAGCAATTGGGACACCATTAGGATCGATAGAGGGGTACGTCATTGCTTGGTACCATGTTATTATTTTCACTGTGGTGGCCTGACTCGGTGTCAACGTTCAAGTGAGCAGACTGAAAATTTGATATTTTTAGATTAACCTGCAATCAGACTTCAAAGATCAAGTGTAAAATAGGGTGTGTTATGGTGATCTGTATTAAATCACTACTATTATTCTTAGCCCCATGGTGGTCGCCGAACTATTTACCTTTAAGATGAGTAACAATTGAATTTGTACTCAATTAAAGGATATGTGAATTTAACACTAATAAAATATAAACAATAGATAATTGAATTAAAAGAAATCAAAGCGATCAAAGCAAATGTAATGGATGAACAAGTCTAGCTTTGCAATGGATGTTTGAAAATCGGTTCCGATTTAGCCCTCGGAACGAGCTCGGCTACAATTTAATAAACAAGCAGCTGAAGAACACTTTGAACAATAGTTAAAGAATAAAAATTAACTTTATTGCTTTGACATGCGTGCCAACAATGGTTCTAAAATGAAAAGGTTCCCCCTTTTATATAGTAGGGGAGTTTCAGTCCCAGTGCAAGTCTAAATAAGGTAAAAAATCTTCTCCTTCTAGTAAACATTGATATGCAGTTGATGTCGGGCGAGATTTGCGCTGTAACATCCGGTTAAGGGTTGATATTTTGGCCTCCCGCTTATCGTATCTAACCGTCTTTTCCTCTAGTCTCGACTCTTCACTCTACTCGGACCCAATGCTCGGCTGTGTCTGGTCCCGGGTGTACCATTCGTCCTTCCCGGGCTCTGAGACGTGAAATCCATTGGCTTTACTCGAGGTCATGTCAGATCGTGGTCCCCTCTCGTTTCTTTACCGGGAAATCAAGGGTAACTTTACCCCCGATTTTACACGTACACACATTCATATCTCGTTATATCATTTAGTAGTAATTTTTTTAAATTGTCTTTTATATAGTCAAAGACATGTAAATTAAGTTGTTGAGGTACATAAATATATCCTTCTAAAAAAAGTATAAACGTTCCCCCCCCACCCCACCCGAAACGTAGAACTATACATTACTATATCAAACGAACAACAAAGTTCAAATGTACTCCTCGCATCCTGGACAATCCAATTGGGCAAAACTTCTCCCACGAGATATCCTTCAACAAAGATATAGAAAATCTAGCAAAACTATGAGCTATTTTGTTCAAACTTCGGACCACTTCTTCTTAGCATTGCTTTTTCTTCATCTTCAGACGTTTAGGTTTGAAGGTTTGAAAGCCAAACTGTAGATCGCAGGTATGAAGTTCGAATACATATTAAAGCTTCTTCTTGTTGTTCTAAAGTTGGGGTTTGATAGTTCAAACTTCATACCCAAAGGCTTGAAGTTTAAAACTTCAAACCAATGGTCTCAAGCAATGGCGGAGAAATTATTTTCATTAAGGGGATCGAAATGTAACAAGTAATACACGAAAAGTCAAGGAGTTTCAATTTATATAGGTAAAAAGAAAATTTTACCTATCTACACAGTGTAATATTCTGACAAAGCAATGTCAAAAGGTTCCTCCCCATTGGTCTCATATTGATTCNCATTCGTCCTTCCCGGGCTCTGAGACGTGAAATCCATTGGCTTTACTCGAGGTCATGTCAGATCGTGGTCCCCTCTCGTTTCTTTAACGAGAAAAAAAAGGGTAACTTTACCCCCGATTTTACCAGTACACACATTCATATCTCGCTATATCATTTAGTGGTAATTTTTGTAAATTGTCTTTTATATAGTCAAAGACATGTAAATTAAGTTGTTGAGGTACATAAATATATCCTTCTAAAAAAAGTATGTACGTTCCAGTGCAAGTCTAAATAAGGTAAAAAATCTTCTCCTTCCAGTAAACATTGATATGCAGTTGATGTCGGGCGAAATTTGAGTTGTAACATCCGGTTAAGGGCAGATATTTCGGCCCCCCGCTTATCGTATCTAACCGTCTTTTCCCCTAGTCTCGGCTCTTTACTCTACTTGGACCCAATGCTCGGCTGTGTCCGATCCCGGGTGCACCATTCGTCCTTCCCGGGCTCTGAGACGTGAAATCCATTAGATTTACTCGAGGTCATGTCAGATCGTGGTCCCCTCTCATTTCTTTAACGGGAAATCAAGGGTAACTTTACCCCCGATTTTACCCGTGCACACATTCATATCTCGCTATATCATTTAGTGGTAATTTTTTTAAATTGTTTTTTATATAGTCAAAGACATGTAAATTAAGTTGTTGAGGTACATAAATATATCCTTCTAAAAAAAGTATATACGTTCCAATGCAAGTCAAAATAAGGTAAAAAATCTTCTTCTTCCAGTAAACATTGTTATGCAGTTGATGTCGGGCGAGATTTGCGTTGTAACATCCGGTTAAGGCAGATATTTCGGCCCCCCGCTTATCGTATCTAACTGTCTTTTCCCCTAGTCTCGGCTCTTCACTCTACTCGAACCCAATGCTCGGCTGTGTCCGGTCCCGGGTGCACCATTCGTCCTTCCCGGGCTCTGAGACGTGAAATCCATTGGCTTTACTCGAGGTCATGTCAGATCGTGGTCCCCTCTCGTTTCTTTACCGGGAAATCAAGGGTAACTTTACCCCCGATTTTACACGTACACACATTCATATCTCGTTATATCATTTAGTAGTAATTTTTTTAAATTGTCTTTTATATAGTCAAAGACATGTAAATTAAGTTGTTGAGGTACATAAATATATCCTTCTAAAAAAAGTATAAACGTTCCCCCCCCACCCACCCGAAACGTAGAACTATACATTACTATATCAAACGAACAACAAAGTTCAAATGTACTCCTCGCATCCTGGACAATCCAATTGGGCAAAACTTCTCCCACGAGATATCCTTCAACAAAGATATAGAAAATCTAGCAAAACTATGAGCTATTTTGTTCAAACTTCGGACCACTTCTTCTTAGCATTGCTTTTTCTTCATCTTCAGACGTTTAGGTTTGAAGGTTTGAAAGCCAAACTGTAGATCGCAGGTATGAAGTTCGAATACATATTAAAGCTTCTTCTTGTTGTTCTAAAGTTGGGGTTTGATAGTTCAAACTTCATACCCAAAGGCTTGAAGTTTAAAACTTCAAACCAATGGTCTCAAGCAATGGCGGAGAAATTATTTTCATTAAGGGGATCGAAATGTAACAAGTAATACACGAAAAGTCAAGGAGTTTCAATTTATATAGGTAAAAAGAAAATTTTACCTATCTACACAGTGTAATATTCTGACAAAGCAATGTCAAAAGGTTCCTCCCCATTGGTCTCATATTGATTCTGAAGTGGTTAAACTTTAAATACTTTGTATATTTTGGGCAGATTTTAAATAATAGTCCTAAAAAGTGGCTATTTGTGCACCACCCAAATTAGAAAAGATATGGGCCACAAAGTTATCTACGCAAATTGTTTATGGGCTGAAAAGCTAAGTTCAATATCAGAATGTTATGGATCAAACAAGGCCGATTTATTTGTATGGAAATGACATCAGACAGACACTTTTAAGCAATGCTATTTAAAAATTTAGGATACAAAAACTCATGATACTAAGTATTGAAATTTGGGTGAACTGACTAATTTTCAAAAATACTATAAATTATGATATATTTTAAATAGCAAACTTAAAAGTGGCTACTAGTGCACTTCACCCTTTATTAGTTCCTGGTTCAACTTTGTTATTGGGCTCTCAATAAACAAGCCAAGGCCCAATCAAGTCCAGTATCAGAACTCAGAAGTCCAGAACAAAGCCCAAAACAACAACCCAGAAAAAGAACGTCCATTTGCCATCTTCCCCTTCCCTCAAAAATATCAAACACATAAAGATAAGATAGTTTCTTCTTCACAATCTTCATCTCCTCAACCATGTTTTCTCTCACTGTAAACTCCCCTAAACCTCTCTCCCTCTCCACCCCATTTCTCCCTAGTCACCACCACCCCCCACCCTCCATAACCCATAAACCGAATCTCAATCCAAAACCCATAACAGCACTCATAATTCCTCCTTCTTCAGGCCAACAACAACAATATTCAACCCAACAACAACAACAGCAACAACTTTATCAGCCTTTTAGACCTCCTCCTCCACCTCTCCCACCCAAATTCCGCAATCTTGACACAAATGGAAAGCTCGAAGTTCTAACTAACCGTCTTGGTCTTTGGTATGAATATGCTCCTTTGATACCTTATTTAACAAGTGAAGGTTTCACTCCTTCAACTCTTGAGGAAATCACTGGCCTTACTGGAGTTGATCAGAATCGGTTGGTAGTTGCTTCCCAAGTTCGTGATACTCTTGTTGAGTCTGCTGCTTTAGACGAAGAAACGTTGTCGTATTTTGAATCTGGAGGTGCTGAGTTATTATATGAAATTCGTTTGCTCAGTGCTAGGCAACGAGCTGATGCCGCAACATTTTTGGTAAAGAACGGATTTGATGCAAAACAAGCTCAAGATTTAGCTAGAGCAATTAAAGATTATCCGCGTAGACGTGTGGACTATGGTTGGGACAAGTTTAATGGTGATTCTCCTGGTGATTGTTTGGCTTTTATGTATTTTAGATTAGCTCAAGAATATGCTGCTGCGGCTTCTGAGGATTTGAGAAGGTCGACAATGGAGAAGGCATTAGAAGTTGTTGAGTCTGAAAGTGCGAGGAATTTGCTTGTAATGGAGCTAGAAGGAAGTGAGGTTGCTAAGGAGAGTGTACTTGATGATGGGGTGACAGTGCCTTTGGTGAGAATGAAGTTAGGGGAGGTAGCTGAGTCGACCATTGTAGTGGTTTTGCCCGTTTGTAAGGCGGAGGGGAGAGAAGTGGAGGTGGAGGCGGCGCCATGGGAATGTGGTGGCATAGGGGATTTTGGTATCGTGGAGGCGGAGAAGGATTGGAGGAGATGGGTGGTTTTGCCCGGATGGCAACCTATCGCGGGGTTAGAGAGAGGTGGAGTTGCAGTGTCGTTCAAGAGCGGGAACTTTTTGCCTTGGAGGGAGAAGAGCAAGTACAAGCAAGAGCCAGTTTTGGTAGTGGCGGATAGGGGAAGGACAGAAGTGGCGTCGGAGGACGGGTTTTACTTGGTGGTTGATGGTGGAGATGGGAGCAATGAGGAGGGATTGAAAGTGGAAAGAGGGTCAACATTGAAGAAAAGAGGGGTTGAACAGAGCTTAGGAATTGTGCTTATAGTAGTTAGGCCACCAAAATGGGAAGATGAAGAACAATTGGGTGAAGAAGATTGGGATTAAATTCAAGAATGCCTTGTAAAAATGCAGCCTTTGCTGTATATTGTCAATGCAGAAAATTGGATTCACTGCAATTTTCATTTGAGACAAGTTGAAGATCATCTTTGAGCCTTCACTGCTAGATTGGTAAGATTGACTAGTTGAACACAAACTTTGTTCATTTAGCATTATTGATATTATCTAGTATTTAGAAGCAATTACAGAGAGTACAAATTCAGGATTCCATTGAAGCTCACTTGCAGTTGAAGACCACCAATAGTAATCAATTTTGAATTGTAATTGAATATATGAGTTGTACTACAATTAAGATGATAAAAAAATTTCCCATTGTATCTTGTTCCAAATTCTTCTCTTACAAATTACAGTACATCGTATAACCAGCAAGCCAACCTTCTATCTCTAAAAAACAACAATAACAAACCCAGCGCAATCCCACAAATAGGGGCAACAATAACAAACCCAGCGCAATCCCACAAATAGGGGCCTGGAGAGGGTAATGTGTACACAGCCGTAACCCTTGTGCAGGTAAAGAGGCTGTTTTCGATCTATCTCTAAAGAAACAGCAGAGAAAATATAAGTTTTCAGAACTATATAATTTGAAACTTTGAGTTCCAGTATTTTTATGTTTCTTAACTATTTACTAATGAGATAAGAGTCATGCAATAATTGAATTGAATAATATACATGAATACTTATTTTTCTGGTGAACTTCTGTTACAGTGAATTTGGAACATTATACATTATATAAGAACTTGTCATCGATCAATATTACATGGCATGATTATTAACCCAAAAGAGAAAAGAATTTATCTACCTAATAAGTTCGTGACTGAGCACTTAACTAATGGCATCAAAGATTTTCTTTTTCCCAGCTTTACAACTTCTTCTGTTATCCAATTGTTCCATCTTGAATTCTACAGGATTTCTGCTGCATAATACCTATCATTTCTTCGACGTTCAGCCTCCCTTCAGTTTGTTAATTTAAAGGTGTCGGACGCTATCAGTATGTATGAACAATGATGAAGTTGTTGAGTTTCAGAATCTTTGGGAGGGAGAGCCACAGGAAGGCAATTTTTTGAACCAAACCTTCTTTTGGAAATGTCATTGTATCAGCAATGGTTCACCTGAGTCAATCAAGAAATCATCCATGGTAGCAAGGGATTTCAATTGCCAACCAATAGAAGCGATTGTCTTTTGGCACTCCGCAAATTGACTAGCTGCTATTGCCATTTGTTTATCCTGACATGCAAAATAAAAGATGGATCATAAATATGAGGAAACACTGAGCAAATATTTTTAGTTACAGAACAACCATTGCGAAGGTGCAATATAAATTTATGCATGCATGATGCAACATAAAGAACATGCCATTGGCATTACCCCCTTAATGTAAGTCTTATCTTAGCGTTGTTCTACAAAAAGTGTACTAGTTAGCTATGTTGCTCGGACTCTCCGAAAATATCGCCAGGTGCGTGTCGGATCCTCCAAATGTAGTGTATTTTTGGAGGATCCGAAACGGGTCGCGCAACATAACTAGTTAAAAGAGATCTAAAGTATCGAAACATCCAGCATTTTCTAAATGAATAAAAAGAAAAATATACAATGCTTTGCTTTAACAAAAATAGAATGCAAGCTCACTTTAAAAAACCAGTGTTAGTGCTTAGCTTACAGAGGTAATTAAATGTTTGAGGAGAAAATGCCTTCTTACCATAATGTAAAATATAAGGAGTTCTGGAGAAGTAAAATCACAAAGCAACACAAACTTATTGCATGCCAGTTCAGAGAAACGTGCTTCTATAAGTGATTGCTGATAATTTAATCCTAGTAGGCAGAAAGCCTATAGATCGGGGGCGAAGCTATGTGAGGCCAATAGTGGTCAACTGAACACCCTTCGCCCGAAATTTTTTAGTGTATAGGATAAAATACTAGTTATTGATTAAAAAAATAGATTTTGAACACCCTTACACAGCCTGGCAAAGGGTTTGAACACCCTTATTGAAATTCCTGGCTTTGCCACTACAATGGATGATCTGAAGGTAAGACTGGGTTTTAGTTGTCCTCAAGAACCTCCTGAATAGGCTGTCATTTTTACCTTACAAGTAACAGAAAACCAGAATAACTTATGAAGCAGTCTTGTCTTTAAGAAAACTTAATTACTCTACTGAAAATTTTGACTTCTTAGGACAACCTTAATACGATTTAAGAGCTAGACAATAAAAGAGAGGTTCTCACATTCATTTTTTATTGTTTCGAAACACCAAATGTAGCCAAAGCATGTTCTGTATTAAGTTAACCTTTTATTCCACTTTCAATCTCAACTCTCACTCGTCTTTTGAGCCTCTAATTATCCTAAAGTAATCATGTATGGTCACATTCTCTGCCACTAAAAGTAGCAGAGAATGTAGATGATAACCAATTTTCTCTTTAACCGTCGCTAAGCATAAAAATATGATTTTTCTTTAATCTCCTCTAGAAGAAGAAGAACTACGGAAATGAAGGGTCAGGACCAACAGGTTGCCAGTTGATTAGTAAGTAATCTATAAGAACTTTTAAACTACTTCAAGGTTTTATATTCATGCACAAGGAGTTGAACAATGAAATTTTTTGGGAACTAACCTTATTGATCTTAAATTCCTCGACAATAGTTGCTTTCTGAAGCTGGGATGCAGATTTTATCACTGAATTATCAATTTCTAGTTTCTGCAACTTAGCAGCAGTTTCCTGGTGCAAAGCTCTTTCCTTGCGAAGCTCCTCTTGAAGAGTATCAACTTTAGAAAGCAATGTTTGCAGCTTCAATTCAGTGGCTTTAAGTTGTGACTCTGCCACATCTTTCTTTGCATTGGTAGCTTCAAGTTCGGCCTCAACTCCAGATTTCATTTGTTTCATGGTTTCTAGTTGAGTTTGAAGCCCTAAAAGTTTGACTTCAGTTTCCTCCAAGCGAAATTCTGATTTCTTAAGCTTCAAATTGGTAGACTCAACTTCAGCCTCAGCAGCCCTCTTTGCTTCATTAGCTGTAATGAGCTGAGCTTGGAATTCCGCTACATCAACGTCTGCTTCTTCTAAGCGTTCAACCAAATTCTTGAGCCTAGTGTTGGCAGACTTGACTTCTGCCTCAGTATTCTTCTTTGCTTCATTTGCCACAGATAACTGTGCTTTGAGCTCCACAATCTCAGCCTCCATTTTCTGCAAATGTTCTGTTAAGTCTTTAAGCTTTGTTATAGCAGCTTTGAGTTCAGGCTCCAATTTTCTCCTTGCTTCATTTGCCATAGATAACTGAGCTTTTACCTCAATTAGATTGTCCTTTGTTTCTTTTAATTGTTCTTTAGATATCTTAAGCTCGTCCTGACACTCAGTTAATTCCTTCTCTAGTTTCAATTTCTCCACCTCCATCTTTGCCAACTTCTCCGCTTCAGCTGTCTGACTAATTATGGCTCTACGTTCAGTTCTTAAAATGGGTTCACCGATGTGAGCTCCTCTGACGTTGCTGCTTTCACTCGCTGTATCAGGACGCGCTGCAAGCTTCTCCATCTCAAGAAAATCATCCATCAGATTTATCTCCACAGACGATGCTATAAGGTCTCTTCTATGTGGCTTTTCATGTTTATACTGATTCAATTCAGAAACTAAAGCAGAAGACAGGAAGTAAGAACTGTTCTGGTCATAATTATTTGGCTCCAAACCACTGATTTTGCAACTATTATTTTCTGCTGTAGACAGCCGTTCTCCAGTATCTGACAAACTATCAGCGGAAGGTTCAAAATAAGCTGAGGAAGCAGCGGTAGACTTGTGGTCATTCACTGTTGATCTTTTCCGAGCAAATGCCTTGAGCATACGGCATTCTGCTTCAAGCTTAGCCACTTTCGTGATACTCTCCAGGCGTTGTTTGCTAGCTGTTTCAGCAGCATGAGTACTTAAATCTCTCTCAGATGTCATTAGTTTGAGCTCCTCAGATATTGAAACAAGGTCAAGCTTGAGGATTGAGTTCTGTTTCTCAGCATATTCAAGCTTACGCTGAAGATCTTGAACGTTACTGTCTTCGGCTTTAGAGCTTTGCAGTTGAGACTGGAGCTGAACAAGCTTATTTTCAAGTTCAGACTTTTTAAACTCCCACTCACAACTTGTCTTGGCTACAGCGACCTGGACATTCTGCGCTTGCTCTTCTCTTGCCAGTCGAAGCTGTCTTAGACACTCTTTAAGCGCTCCATCAAGATGTTTGATACGCTCTTCAAGGATTGAGTTCTTCTGGTTTGCTGTCTCAACTAATCTCTTCTGGATCAACACTTCAGCTTCAGCCTTCTCCCATCCTTATAGAATAAATTATTGACCAGAACAAATGTCAAAAAAGCAAAGAACCCACTGTCAGACATTATATACCATGTTCAATCAATTATGCGAAAACTATTAAGTGCTTCACTTCAGACTTCAACTACTCCTATTTAAATTCTATTTTAGGATTTGACTTCAACTGTTTGGAATTGAACTAACTTCAGCACAAGCTGCAAAGGAGCTTGGATCTCCACTTGCACAACCAATTCATTAAATATGAATCCTTATACTTCATTGACATAGAACAGCCCAAGTAAATGGAAAACTCAAAACACTACAACATATCTTCCTCAAGACCTGTTGCAGACACTGTAAATAAAGAGTCAACCAATGACTTATGTTTGTGCAAAAGCCCGAGACACTTGATATGATAAATTATAGTACTAAATAATGTTGAGCTCAACTACAATAATAAAATTAGAAGCAACAGTTGTAGGAACATTGGCTCATTTTTTTCAGTGTCCTTTTAACTATTGAAATATGGAGGAAGAACCAAAATTCATACTGGTATTGTCAACGACTAGTATTGAAGGCAACTAGTAAAATAGCTGAACGAGTTCCAGCATAAGTTTCACGTTCAAGGAAATAAGGTTCTACCTGAGACAGCTTCCTCGGCTACTTTTGCATGCTGCTTTACCAAATCTTCCTTCTCACGGACGTTCACAAGAGCTTCGGATAATTTAGCTGACAGCGTCTTGACAGTTTCATTAAGTTCTTCATCGCTGGGAGCAGTTTTAGATGTGACTTCAGGAGATTGAGTGTTATGATTTTGAAGAGCCTTTCGAAACAAGTAAAAAAATCCATATCAGTAAGCGCAAACCAGGAGTCCCTACACCAATTTTCAGTATCGTTTCAGTATCTTTAAAACGATAATCATACCTTTGCAGTATTTTTCTAACGTTCAGCGTACATATCTTATGTGCATAGAGCATTCAGCGTATAGAGTGAGGTATAATATTTATTGACTGGGCGTCCTGCTATACAACAGTGCGCAAGCGCATTCAGAATTTGTTATCTAAACCTTGATTATTCCACACTGAAAGCCCTAAAGCAAGCGCTGCTATGCAGCAACCAATTTGACAAATTTGAGATTCAGTAAATAAGATTCGCACCCAAAGCGGCTATTAAAAGTTGAAACCATGATAGGAAAGTGCATTCAGATATCAGTGCTAAGTGATACATTTCTTTTTAACAAGTGGACTAAAGCAAGACCTATTCCTGAGCCGAGGGTCTATTGGAAACAAATTCTCTATCTTCACAAGGTAGGGGTAAGGTCTGCGTACACACTACCCTCCCCAAAGCCTACTATGTGGAATTATACTGGGTATGTTATTGTTACTAAAGCAAGACCTAACAAGCTCTCGTAGCTTAGTTGATTAGAGTCATGTTTAGTTAGCAAAGGTCTTGAGTTCGACTCTCAACAAGAACATTTTATTTTATGGGGAGCCTTGGCGTAACTGGTAAAGTTGTTGCCGTGTAACCAGAAGGTCACGGGTTCAAGCCGTTGAAACAGCCTCTTGCAGAAATGCAGGGTAAGACTGCGTACAATACACCCTTGTGGTCCGGCCCTTCCCGGACCCCGCAAATAGCGGGAGCTTAGTCCACCGGGCTGTCTTTTTACTAACGCAAGACCTACCACCAGCCCCTGCTACCCTTACCCATTTCGTCTCCTCCGTAGTGTTTGCCTAAAGTATAGTTATATTTTTACAAAAAAAGTTTTCTGCTACCTAACCAAATATTAGAAAGGGGAAAACCCCTGAAATCACCCCCAAAAAAAAAAAAAAAAAAAGACGACAAGGAATGGAATCATTTGGAAGATAATAAAGAAGAGGAAGAAAATGAATCTGACCTGATCATCAAAGAACCTCTCAGAATGGGAAGAAATGGATCCAACAGAAGAGCTTTCAGTTTCACCACTGCCACTCGGACTCTTCTCCGATGCCTTCCTCCGCCACAACCAACTACGCCGGTCCATCCACAAGAAAATTAACTCCTCATTCCTCTTAACTAATATTCCTGTAAATTCATATCCCAAACAAACTACAAATTAATCACCAATAATACTCAAGAACCATAAAACCAATTATTTCCAAATCCATGATTCTCACTCTTAACATTTTATGGAAAGAAGATGGGGGATTTTTTTTTCTTAACTTTGATTAGAATTCACACCTCAATAGTCACTACCTAACACTATGAAGTGGGAGTCATTTCAAAACCCCCAAAAGAAGTAAAATTTGAGATAAGCTTCCCATTTTGGACCCCATGAATGTAATCGTTTCAACAACTCATGTGCCTTACCATTCCCTATAAGTAATAATTAGTGTGAAAGCCAAAGCAAAAATTAAAAGCGCAATTTTGGGGATAACCCCGAAATCACAACAAAAACTGAAAGAGATTGTGACCCACCAGAAAAAGCTACCTTAACAGACACACCAGCCCCCCCCCCCCCCTTCCCAAAA
>NW_017670287.1:919667-962541 GCF_001879085.1 Nicotiana attenuata
CAGGTATAAAAAGTCAAGCTTTCAGTTGAATTTACAGAAGCTTCATCAATTTTGAACAGAAAATAAAATTAAAAAAAATGTCCTCAAAAACATACAGCACAGTAATTCTTGTTGGCGTCTCAATATAGAAACATTTCAATATTTCTCATAGAAAAAGATTTGATTTCGCTATTAGTTGTTAAATACGAGTATACAATACCAATAACTTCAATTGGAGATGCTGGTGAGTGAAGACAAAGACTACATTGCTTTCATTTTTTCTTCAATCAATCAAAGAAAACAATTGACTTTTTGTGTTTGGTTTTTCTCTCAAATAATAATACTTTTAATTAAAAGATTATTCCCGCGCATGGATTATGCAGAGTTTTCAAAGGTATAAACAATAATTCATCATAGTGGGTTCCACGACGATTGCGAGAGGGCTTTTCCACCCTTGGCTACATAGTGAAAAGCCATATGTACCCTCACCTATAATCGGATTTTTAATTACTTAGAACTTTGCGGGGTCCTATTTATCCCCTGAACTATTTTAAAGTGGAATAAATTTACCTTTAAAATATGGCGATGTGCACAGATAGCCATTAATAACACATGTCTTTATTTTTAAGCCACTATTTTAATTGTCTTTAGTCTTTAGCCACTGCTTTAATAAACTTTTACCTGCCTGGACGAAATTACCCTTATGTTATAAGCTTATACCTACGCTCCTTATTAACGATCAGCAACAGCAGCACGTAACTAACTTGCGAAGCAGCAGCAGAGACTGTGATCGTCCAAAATTGCAGTAGCTTCTCTTCCGATTTCAAACTATAGCAGCAGCAGAGACTGTGATCGTCCAAAATTACAGTAGCTTCTCGTCCAAAAATCGACATAAAATTACAGTAAGTTATGCGTTTGTGTGTTTCTGTTGATTTTTATTTCGTTACTAGGAATTTGATTTTTTTTGCTTTTCTGGATCGATAACGTTAAGGACATCGCGCCCTGTGATTATTCTATAAATATTGAGGACATGATGTTAAGGATTTGGTATCCTGAATATTAAGGACATAGTTGTAAAGCCCCAGAAAATTTTGCTAAGTAATTTAAGATTTCGTGGTGCCAAGGTAGACTAATTATTTTATCTTGTGTGCAAATGAGGATTCATGATATAATGGATATCAATTGGATATGTTAATAAGCGTATAAGTCATATTATAAGTGATTTGGGGTCTAAGGAGAGGCCTAAGTCTAAGCCAAGTTGGAAAATTTCATAATAGACTAAAGTTGTAAATGAGTACGCACAAGACCTCACTTTGGACAAGCATATATCCATTTATATAAGGTGTTGTGCGATGCACAACCTATCAAATTAAAGCTCTTTGAGTCTAGTTTCCAACGCATCAAACCATTTGTCATTTGGGGGTGTATACAGAAAGTTATGACCATTTTACCAGACCTGTGTCAGACGCGCGTCCACGGCGCGTCCGCGGGAAAACTGAAAGTTTCTGCCTCCGAGCGCGGTACGAGCGCGGCCACCGCGTCTCGGACGCGGTTTGACCGCGATCGCGCGCCTAGCAGCCCTATAAAAACCCCAAGACCGGGTATGGAGAGTCTCTAAGTCATTTTTTTTAGCTAGGGCTTGCTCTATCAAGGGGAATCCGTCCCATACTTTCCTCCTATGATCCAAGGTAATGTTTTTGGAGTATTTTGAGTTGATTACTACTCCTAAACACTTATATTAACAAGGATTAATCTTGAAAATCCATAGATTCCCATTCAAATCCCTAAATTGATCAAGAACACTACAAGTGGGGATTCTCAAGATTCTTTCTACAAGAGGTATGTCTATCATTTCTAACTACTCTATGGTGATTATTTATGTATGATATTTATGTTAGAACTCATGGGATGGTGATTGGAAGCCATAGGTGCCTAACCTAGGTTGTGTTGGTATTGTAGAGATTGTAAGATGGGTTAGTGGGGTATGATTCTTGGGTGTAATAGTATTATGTATACATGCATGTACAAATTAGGTTTGTGGGAAGATTGTTGAACATAAATAAGTAAAGATTGGGTTGGGGAATGAAGGAAATCTTGTAAAAGAGATTTGAAATCAAGATGCTCAACTAGTATTTGATAAAATGCTCAAATGAGCTGAAACCATGAATACCTTCCTAATTTGTGTTCAATTTTGTTATGTCTCAAAGTAGATTGGGATTGCTAGAATTTCCGGAACGTCGTAGTAACTTAAGGAAAGCTTAAACAAGGTATGTATGGCTAAAAACTCCTCCTTTTAGAAATTGAGCCTCAATGGTGTCGTGCAAATGTTGTAAGCCCGGAATTCGATTGATGTGGTACTTGTTATGTCAAATAAGTTGATGTTGTGAAAATGTAAGTGGAAGGTGCTTCTCCATGTGTTTAGTGTGTTATTCTTTGTAAATTGAGGATGTGTGGAAAAACATGAGCTATGTGCTAAATGCCTAAATGTCAAGTCAAGGTTACATTATGATTAATATGCCGAACTAGATGAATTCCTTTCTATGTTTATAACTTAAATTGCTTTTGTATGTGCCTATGATCCTAAATGGCTAGGTAAATGTTGAAAATGGGAATAATGCGAAATGTGAGTTATGGAATGTGGTAATTGTGGCCCCAAGTGCCGAGAAACTAATTCATGTGAATCCAAAGATTGAAGTGAGATGATTAACGAAAAAGGGTAACGTCTTGGTGAGACGGCTTAGCCGATCAAGCCGTGATCGGACGCCATGTTATACACATATGGTGGTAATGTATTGATAACTGAAACTGAAAAGTGAGAATGAAATAAGAGTAATGTCTTGGTAAGACGGCTTCGCCGATCGGGCCGTGATCGGACTCCGCTCAAGGAAGCGGTGGTAATGTGGATGATGATGCAACGATAAGGAATGCCCCAACCAAAAATTTCAGAAATTATGTGAAAACTATATGAATCTCTTATATTATTGATGTGATGCTTATTTGAAGCTTTGTTGTCCTTATGATTTCTTTTACTCTTGTATGGTTGTTCTTTCTAACTGGATGGTGTTTAGTTATACATACTAGTACTATTCCATGGTACTAACGTCCTTTTTGCCGGAGGCGCTACATTTTTAAATGAATGTAGGTGGCTCCATAGCGGATAGTGCCGATCGCGCGTAGCGGAGCATCCTCCTCTCAAAGTCTTGGTGAACCCCTTTCTCCTTCAAAGGGGTTATGTTGTACATCTTTTGCTATAGATATCCACTTTGAGGTATAGTCGGGGCCTTGTTGCCGACATTGTCATACTTGTCTTTTGCATCCTTAGAGGCTCCATAGACATATGTGTGGGTTATGTACGGATGTTGGATGGGTCTACGAACTATGTTGTAATTCTAGCTCTCGCTTCTCTAAAGTGTAATTGTATGGAATCTTGGAAACTTAACTACGGTTTAAGGTTGTGATATAAAATGAACTAACCGTGTTGAATGTACTATCTTTCCTATTGTTTAAATAAATGAAAGCATGGCTTCCTTATTCATATTGAGATGGGTAGAAAGTGTTTGATAAGGCTTGCTCAGTTGGGTTCACTCGATTGAGCACCGGTCGCGCCTCCCGAGATTGGGGCGTGACAATAGTGTCCTGGTTTTGCAAAAGCTCAGGACCATGATTCCTTAACTTTTGAGGTCCAAGCTCAAAAGTTAAGGATTCATGGTCCTGAACTTTAAGTTTCAAGTTCAAAAGTTAAGGACACTTGGTCCTTAACTTTGATTTCCAAGTTCAAAAGTTAAGGACACTTGGTCCTTAACTTTGATTTTCAATTTCAAAAGTTAAGGACACTTGGTCCTTAACTTTAAATTCCAAGTTCAAAAGTTAAGGACGAATGGTCCTGAAGTTTGATTTCCAAGCTCAAAAGTTAAGGATTCATGGTCCTGAACTTCAAGTTTCAAGTTCAAAAGTTAAGGACACTTGGTCCTTAACTTTGATTTCCAATTTCAAAAGTTAAGGACGCATGGTCCTGAACTTCAAGTTTCAAGTTCAAAAGTTAAGGACACTTGGTCCTGAAGTTTGAGTTCCAAGTTCAAAAGTTATGGACACTTGGTCCTTAACTTTGAATTCCAAGTTCAAAAGTTAAGGACACTTGGTCCTTAACTTGGCCCTGAACTTACAGTTCATGTCCTTAATTTATACAAGGATTGCTCTGTAAATATGTCCTGAATTTTCCATTCTCTTGACTTGCAGGATGGAAACAATATGTATTATAGTTGCTTTTAATGGTAGATGGATTGTAGACTATAAGTATCTTGATCATCAAATAAAAGCTTGTTCTAGTACCTGAGGCAATTTGATTTGAAGATTTCATTAAACAGGTATTTGAAGTTATTGAATTGGATAGAGACAAGTTTGAAGCATTGATATGGTTTGATATCAACCTGGGAACAAGCGAGGGAATGCTTGTACCCAAAGATTTAGATCTTCACATGTATAGAGTTACTAAAAAGTCATTCACTCTTCAAGGGTTGTCGTTTCATTGTTGATGTTTCGGAAAGAGTTTTTGGATCTACAAGCACCTTTGAACATGTCAACAGAGAAAATCAACATGACAATCAAAACAAATACCAACAGATAATGGAAATAGATTTGGTTGAAGCTCAACCAATAACTGAAGAGGTGCTTCAAACATTTGATTGTATTCAAGTAGAAGGACAAAGCATTATAGAGATTGACAACGAACAAGCTTTACGTATTCAAGTCTTAGAGAGTGCACAGTTAAGTGAAGAAGTTGCTGAAAAACCCTCTATTCAACTAACTAGACGAAGCTCAAATTCGAAACAAAAAGAATCCCCAACTACGATATTAAGAGAAAATGCTTCGTTGGATGAAATAAAAGTGGGATCAATATTTGACAAAAAGAAGAGTATAATTAACTGTTTTTCGAATATAGCAATTAAAGGACATTTTGAATTCAAGGTTGTTAGATCAAGCTCAACAAGATATTCATTGAAATGCAATGATGATAGGTGTGGGTGGTGTGTGCGTGCTTTCAGAGTTAAAGATTCAACACTGTTCAAGATAGTAAAGATTGAGAAAAATCATAACTGCTTAGTTAACACTATGAAAGCGGATCAAAGGCATGCAACTTCAAAGTTGATTAGTGGTTACATTGTTGACAATCTTCGAGACCCAAGGTTTGAAGTTACACCAGCTTTTGTCATGGCAGAAATGCAAAAATTGCATGGACTAGACATTGGGTATTACAAGGCGTGGCGTGCTATTCAACGTGCTTCACCTTTAATAAGAGGAACTCCTGAAGAGAATTACGAATTATTGTCTTCATACTTGTATATGATGAAAAGTAAAAACCTGGGAACATATACTAACATAAAGATAGACAACAACATCAGGTAAACAATCAAAAAAGAGATTATTAGTCTGTTTTATAAACTATCGGACATGTTGTCCTTAACCAGTAAAAAAGTTAAGGACGTGATGTCCTTAACTTTGATGTGTGCAGTGAAAAAGTTAAGGACGTGCAGTCCTTAACTTTGATGTGTGCAGTGAAAAAGTTAAGGACACTTGGTCCTTAACTTAGAGTTGCAAGTTAAAAAATTAAGGACATGTTGTCCTTAACCAGTGAAAAAGTTAAGGACGTGTTGTCCTTAACTCTGATGTGTGCAGTGAAAAAGCTAAGGACGTGATGTCCTTAACCAGTGAAAAAGTTAAGGACGTGTTGTCCTTAACTTTGATGCGTGCAGTGAAAAAGCTAAGGACACTTGGTCCTTAACTTAGAGTTGCAAGTAAAAAAAATTAAGGATTGCATGTCCTTAACTTTTAAACTTGTAACTCTAAGTTAAGGACCACATATCCTTAACATTTTAACTTGTAACTCTAAGTTAAGGACCAGGTGTCCCTAACTTTTGAGCTTGTTAGTCTAACTTCAGGATTACATGTCCTAAACTTTTGGGCTTGTAACCTGAAGTTTAGGACTAGTTGTCCTAAACTTATGACCTTGGTAGTCTAAGTTAAGGACTACCTGTCCTTAAGTTCTGTTAACCTTCTGTTATACTGTATTTTCAGGTTTCTTTATATGTTTTATGCACATGGATCATCAATAACTGGTTGGAATCATTGTAGACCAGTGATTGCTGTTGATGCAACTTTTTTGAAGTTAAAAATCTTGTGGTGTTTTAATGATTTCAGTTTCAAAGGATGCAAATAACCAAATCTTCCCACTAGCCTTTGGAATTGCAGAATCTGAAAATAATAATTCCTGTGAGTGATACTTTAGTGAGCTTCGCAATGCAATTGGGAGTCGTGAGAATTTAATTTTTTTATCAGACAGGCATCAATCTATTGCATATGGCATTGCAAAGTTATATCCTGAAAGCCACCATGGGATTTGTATCTATCATTTGGAGCAGAACCTAAAGCGAAGGAAAGTGAAAAGTGAGGTCATAAAAGTTTTCCAAAGTTTTGCAAGAGTATACATGCACAAAGAATTTGTTCTATACATGTCAGATATAGCAAAAGTAGATAAGAAGACTTATGACTACTTGATGGAAGAACCACCGGAAAGGTGGGCACGTTCTTGTAGTCCACGACGAAGATATGACATGCTCACAACAAACATAGTTGAGTCAACGAATTTTGTGCTATTAGAAGCAAGGGAGTTGCCTATATTAAGAATGATGGATTTCATCCAAGTAAAGCTACAACGTTGGTTTTATGAAAGAAGAAATGAAGCAGAAGAAACTTTCTATGACGTTTCTTATTGGGTAGAAGAAAAATTGAAGAAAAAGACAGATTTAGCATTTACTTTGAATGTAAGTATTATGTTCTTTGTTTAGCTTAATATTTTAATGATAATTTAACATAATGTACTAACTTATAATTTTTCAATATTGAAGGTCTTCCCTGTTGATTCATGGCATTCTAGAGTTGAGGAAGAAGGAATTACTTTCTTGGTGGACTTAAACAAAAGGACATGTGATTGTTTTCAGTTTCAATTTGATGAATTACCATGCATACATGCAATTGCATCTATCGAGAAGAGAAACATCAAGAAATCCAACTTTTGCTCGCACTGGTACTTAAAGGAATCTTGGTTGAAAACATATGAAAGACAAATACATCCTATAGAACATAGTGATTCTTGGGTTGTACCAGAGAGTGTTAAGTCACAAATTATTAAACCTCCAGATTTCAAAGTGCCACCAGGTAGAAGGCAGAAGAAAAGGCATATTCCAGCTACCGAGTCATCCAAAATAACATTCAAATGTGGTCGTCGCAGAAGAATTGGCCATAAAAGAACAGCTTGTATATATTCTCCGGCGGTCCATCCATTTTCAAGGAAGCATAGAGAATAGTAGATATATCCACTTATGTTTATCTACTCTTTTAAGTTTTTGCTATAAATTGGATTCATTTAGATTGTTTTATTTGACCAGATGTCCTGAGTTTCAAACTTTCTTTGCGCTTAAGTGCTTTTTGTTTCGTTTGAGTTGCAAGTTTAAAAGTTAAGGACACTTGGTCCTGAACTTTGAATTCCAATTTCAAAAGTTAAGGACACTTGGTCCTGAAGTTTGAGTTCCAAGCTCAAAAGTTAAGAAAACTTGATCCTTAACTTTGAATTCCATGTTCAATAGTTAAGGACATTTGGTCCTTAACTTTGAATTCCAAGTTCAAAAGTTAAGGACACTTGGTCCTAAACTTTGAATTCCAAGTTACAAAGTTAAGGACACTTGGTCCTGATGTTTGAGTTCCAAGTTCAAAAGTTAAGTACACTTGGTCCTTAACTTTGAATTCCATGTTCAAAAGTTAAGGACACTTGGTCCTTAACTTTGAATTCCAAGTTCAAAAGTTAAGGACACTTGGTCCTTAATTTTGATTTACAAGTTCAAAAGTTAAGGACACTTGGTCCTGAACTTTGAATCCAAGTTCAAAAGTTAAGGATACTTGGCCCTGAAGTTTGAGTTCCAAGCTCAAAGGTTAAGGACACTTGGTCCTTAACTTTAATTTCCAAGTTCAAAAGTTGAGGACACTTTGTCCTTAACTTTGGATTCCAAGTTCAAAAATTAAGGACACTTGATCCTGAACTTTGAATTCCAAATTCAAAAGTTAAGGACATTTGGTCCTGAACTTTGAATTCCAAGTTAAAAACTTAAGGACACGCGGTCCTGAACTTTGAATTCCAAGTTCAAAAGTTAAGGACACGTGGTCCTTAACTTTTAATTCCAAGTTCAAAAGTTAAGGACAGATGGTCCTGAACTTAGACTTACAAGTTAAAAAGTTAAGAACATTTGGTCCTTAACTAATACTTACAAGATCAATACACATAATTTAGGGATTGCAAATGGACAAATCAATACTTGACAGAAACAAAGAAATTATTAACATGATGCCTTTATATTACTTCTGAAACTGTAATTTGGCATAGTTGTGACCAAATTATACTATGCAAACAAAATAAAAGTGCCTTATGAACAATTTACAAGATATTTCAGAATTCATATGGATTCTTTACAGCAATTTTATACAAAAAATCAACTATAGCTAAGTTTCTTTACAACTAAACTACAGCTCCTTTGGGCAGGAAGTTTCATTTTCACTATAATAGTCGTCGCTGACATTTTCTGGTGGTGTATCATAACCAGAATTTCTTTTCCACTCTCCATGTGCCCAAAGATTTGCTGCAAGTTCTTTTCTAAATTTTGTTATGTCTTCAGGTTGGACTTTCTCCACATCCTTTCCCATCACCAACAACTCTACATACTTGATAAGGAATGCACCACAATCAGTCCTAAAAAATGTAGCATATGGAGTCAATTAAACAATATCTTTAGTAAAATAAATCTAAAGTACATATAAATTATATATCAAATGACAACACGTACGATCCAGTTTGGTGTGGTGATCTTTGCCACTGAATATCAAATTTGTTGAATGCATTTCCAAAAGACTTGTGATTTTTCTCAAACTGTGAGAACTTTAGCAAGTGGGGGATCATGCGTGCATACATTTCAATGTGATTCATTCCTGCCTCATATGGCTCACTATATATGGAATCGTACACATCAATCTTTTTCTCGTTCAAGCCCAATACCCCCAAAAGAAAATGTGTCACAGCATCATCATCTTCTAAAGGAAGCCGACATGGAAAAAAGATTTTGTCAACCTCTGTCCAAGCAATTCCACATCTACGATTGTCACTCAACACATATGGTGTCAGAAACAATTGATTATCACCACACCAAAACTCATATGTAGCATCTTCATTGAAATTCTTATATACAAGTACCATATAGTTATCAAAAAGTATATCTGTAGTTGTGCAACAAAAAGGATGGGCGCGAGGGTGGTAGCATTCCTTCTTTCTCAAATAATACAGGGCAATGTCAATATGCTTCATAAAAAGCCAAAAAAATAAAACAAATCCATCAGTCATAAATAACTAAAAAATAATAAATTAAGAATAAAGAAAATAAATGCCTTGCGAATTATCAAACCTTATCATCAAGTACAAAGCTACTATCTGAAAGCTCAAGGAAGAACATTTTTCTACTGATTTTTTTATGGTACATTTTATATGGATTCTTTTTCACACCATTATCGTCAGCATATATATCAGTTTCTCCCCTGAAAATTTTGAAAATATCAAAGTTAGAAGTTAGTCCTCATTTCCTAATTAAGGACATTTAGTCTTGAACTTAAGCTAAGAAGCTCAAAAGTTGAGGACAATAGGTCCTGAACTTAGGCTAAGAAGCTCAAAAGTTAAGGACAGGCATTCCTTAACTTACAGTTATAAGTTCAAAAGTTAAGGACACTTGGTCCTGAAGTTTGAGTTACAAGTTCAAAAGTTAAGGACACTTGGTCCTTAACTTGAAATTCAAAAGTTAAGGACACTTGGTCCTGAACTTTGAGTTCCAAGTTCAAAAGTTAAGGACACTTGGTCCTGAACTTCAAGTTTCAAGTTCAAAACTTAAGGACACATGGTCCTGAACTTAGACTTACAAGTTCAAAACTTAAGGACACTTGGTCCTGAACTTTGAGTTCCAAGTTCAAAACTTAAGGACACTTGGTCCTGAACTTTGAGTTGCAAGTTCAAAACTTAAGGACACTTGGTCCTGAACTTACAGTTACAAGTTCAAAAGTTAAGGACACAAGGTCCTGAACTTAGACTTACATGTTCAAAAGTTAAGGACACTTGGTCCTTAACTTTGAGTTCCAAGTTCAAAAGTTAAGGACACTTGGTCCTGAAATTAGACTTGCAATCTCAAAAGTTAAGGACAATTAACAAATAATGAAATACATTTAGGGACTTACACTTTTTTGCGACCTTTCCTTTTCTCCTTGCCCATCCACCCAATGAATTTCTTCAATAAGTTTGCATCATATTTGGCATAATGAAAAATACATTTACGAGTATATTTTGATTTTATCCAGCCCGTATTCTTGGGAGTATTTTCATTGTGCGCTATCGATGTTCCTGTTTTTCTTTCCTGTTCAAAAGGAGATTTCAATTTCCAACTATGCTTCTTATTCCTTTTCCCTAGATCAAGATCTTCTTCAACATATCCTTCACCCTCCATAGACAAACCCTCAACAATGCTACTTTGTGTAGTTGGAGGAGTAGGAGTAAGAATAGAAAATGATGGACCATTAAAACTATCTCTCTTCCTTTTCCTAGTATATTGGTTAAGGGCTTCATTTTTGTTTTGCTCTGCAGACAACACTATATATACATTAGTTTGCAGCAAGTCGTAAATTTTACAACGAATTGTCAAATGAAGAGACAAAAACTAAGGACATAATTTTTGAAATGTACTGGCAATTTCAATTATGAATATAATATTTAGGACACAATCAATACTTGTGTCGTCCACGCTACATTCTTGTACTTTTTCAACAGACAATTGAGCTGACATATTGGTTGCATTTTCTTTATCTTGCAACTGTGCATTTTCTTTATCTTGCAACTGTTCTCCATGATCTTCGATTGCTAGTTCACAAGATTCTGCAAAATATTTACAAGAGTTAACACAATTAGTAATTGTTACTAATCTTTGATTAAAACAAACATGTATAAAATTTAAAAAAACTCTGTCTAACCTTTTGCAATTGTCAAGATAATGCCAGTTAAATCATTATCTTCACTAGCATTTTCTTCGCTTCCAATATTGTCGGTAAGAGAGTGAGGTGTAGAGAGATCATATGTTCCTTCTATACATTTGCAAATAATCTCACTTATGCTTGTTCCTTGGATTTTTTCTAAGTCTTGATATTGTCCTCCACTTCTCTCTTGATAGTCCACTCCATCTTCTTCCTTTGCAGCGTCAAAAGATTTTGTAACATTTACAATTACTACCCTTTACTAATAGTTTACTAAAACTACATTCAACATATCATGAAAATTCCATCTAACCTTGATTGGCATCATTTTGAATTCTAAATTTCTCTTTAAGTGAGAGAGGTGTAGAGAGATCATATATTCCTTCAACACATTTGCATACAATCTCACTTACACTTGTTCCCAATGGATTTTCCAAATCCTGAGATTACACTCCACATTTACAAATTGTTTATGTTACTCCTATCTCTTTTGGATTTTCCTGGTCTTGAAATTCTACTACATCTTGAACTTCCACTCCATCAATAGATTTTACATATATTTGTAATCACAATTTTTTATATATATATTACGCTATTGAATATAAATTTCAATGACAACGAATTCAAAATCTATATCTAACCTTTGCCAATTTCAGTGCCAATATCAGTTTCATCTTCTAGATGTGCATCCCTATAATCGCTTTCATAATGATCTTATGCATGCACATCTGTATCATCACATTGATCATCACCTGCATCTTTGCTAATTGGAACAGTAGGTTTTGTATCAACTGCATCTTTACTACTTGGAATAGTAGATTCTCTCTCTATGTTCCTTTCATCAGGTTTGACAAGAATCTTCAACAAAGTATCAATCTTTGATACTAGGTCTTTCTTTAAATTTTGTGAAAGAAATTAAGTTAAAAAGTTAAGGACAGGTAGCCCTAAACTTCAAGTTACAAGTTAAAAAGTTAAGGACACTTGGTCCTTAAATTTGATTTCCAAGTTCAAAAGTTCAGGACGAATGGTCCTGAAGTTTGAGTTCCAAGCTCAAAAGTTAAGGACACTTGGTCCTTAACTTTGATTTCCAGGTTCAAAGTTAAGGACACTTGGTCCTTAACTTTAAATTTCAAGTTCAAAAGTTAAGGACGAATGGTCCTGAAGTTTGAGTTCCAAGCTCAAAAGTTAAGGATTCATGGTCCTGAACTTCAAGTTTCAAGTTCAAAAGTTAAGGACACTTGGTCCTGAACTTTGAGTTGCAAGTTCAAAAGTTAAAGACACTTGGTCCTGAACTTTGAGTTGCAAGTTCAAAAGTTAAGGACACTTGGCCCTGGACTTTGAGTTGCAAGTTCAAAAGTTAAGGACACTTGGTTCTTAACTTTGTGTTTCAAGTTCAAAAGTTAAGGACACTTGGTCCTTAACTTTGAGTTACAAGCACTGAAATAAATGATATTACCTTGATGTCATTTTGAATCTTTGTTTTTGATAAAGCGATTCTTTGATTTATTCTAGTAACTTATGTGTGCATATCCTTTGTAAACTTCTCCGATAATCTCTGAATCAAAAACCATGAAAACAAAAAAGTCTCTTAAGCAAAAATAATCAAATAAAAAACTAATGCTATTCAAAGACAAAAAATCTACTTTAACAATCTCCTTAAGCAAGGCTTCATCAAATTGTGTGGAGGAAGGCATTGAACTTTGATCTTGAGACAATGGCTCATGCACACTAATAGGCTCCGCATCTTCTTCAACAGAAACAAATGGTACCACTTCGATCAACTTATACAACTATTATATAAGAAGAAAAAAAAAACGTAAGTTTTCAGAACTAAAACACATAAACAAAAAATAGCTAGTAATCAAATTAACTTACATTTTCATTATGGAAGTATTTTTTACACAGAGAATCACATTGTGGAGATTTCATATCCGAATAACATAACATCCGAGGATACCCACATTCTCTGAAGTTCACAAATTGATTTTCCTAGAAAATTAAAAATACTTCCATAATCCAAACACGAAAAGCAAAAGGGAAGCCAAGTACAGTATAACAGTCCTTGTCTTTATCTTTCTCTTTCTCATTCTCATTGGGCTTCAAACAACTCTTCAATGATTTTATTAACGTTCAATAACAAAGAGATCCCCAGTTGAAAGAGGAGCAGAGTTCATTGTCATCTACAACTTTCATTAGCTGCTCGGACACATTCCAATTCTTCCGCTTCCCCATCCAAACAGATTCAACAAAATAAATTGTTGCCAACTTCACTGCATCATCATCGCTGCCTACAAATGATGCAGCTGTACCATCTGGGTGACTAGTAATAAATTAAACAAATCGCTTATCTCAATTCTATCTTTCCCAGGGAAGTAGACTTTCGAAAGTCTATTCTCTTTTTCACACAAAACTGTGAAGTCCACTGAAGAAGAACATTTTAAACCAATAATTATATAAAACACTTCACGTGTAAACTTTACTTCACGGTCAAAAACCTTGAATGTCATTGAATTAGGATCATTGCTTACAATTTCTGAAAGCAACACACAATGAATAAGTTTAAAATAGAACTTCACACTTTGCAATCGGAAAAAGTTTCGAAAAATACCATCCCTCAACTTCTTTCATTGCATGTTCGACAAGAAACCTTTTATTGTTTCCTTATACTGTAAATCTCCTTTCCAATAGCTATTCAAATTACGTCAAAATCAAAGTCGAAAATACGATTTCCTTCCATTAGCACACTACAAAGAAGGAAAAAGAACATAAAAAATTAGGACTAAAATCCAGGACCTAAGTAAAATGCATCTCAAAGTTAAGGACTTACAAGTTCAAAAGTTAAGGACACTTGGTCCTGAACTTTGAATTCCAAGTTAAAAAGTTAAGAACACTTGGTCCTTAACTTTGATTTACAAGTTCAAAAGTTAAGGACACTTGGTCCTAAAGTTTGAGTTCCAAGTCAAAAGTTAAGGACACTTGGTCCTGAAGTTTGATTTCCAAGTTCAAAAGTTGAGGACACTTGGTCCTTAACTTTGAATTCCAAGTTAAAAAGTTCAGGACATTTGGTCCTTAACTTTGATTTACAAGTTCAAAAGTTAAGGACACTTCGTCCTGAAGTTTGAGTTCCAAGTTCAAAAGTTAAGGACACTTCGTCCTGAAGTTTGAGTTCCAAGTTCAAAAGTTAAGTACACTTGGTCCTGAAGTTTGATTTCCAAGTTCAAAAGTTGAGGACACTTGGTCCTTAACTTTGAATTCCATGTTCAAAAGTTAAGGACACTTGGTCCTGAACTTTGAATTACAAGTTCAAAAGTTAAGGACACCTGGTCCTTAACTTTGATTTCCAAGTTAAAAAGTTAAGGACACTTGGTCCTTAACTTTGAATTCCAAATTCAAAAGTTAAGGACACTTGGTCCTGAACTTTGAATTACAAGTTCAAAAGTTAAGGACACTTGGTCCTGAACTTTGAATTACAAGTTCAAAAGTTAAGGATACTTGGTCCTTAACTTTGAATTACAAGTTAAAAAGTTAAGGACACTTGGTCCTTAACTCTTATAAAAGCACAGTTAACTAAAAATTCATAAACACGGTCAGCTTATGAATTCATACGACTATTTTTATGAAATATCCTTATATAATCAAATATATTGATTGAACCTCAAACACATTTCAATACAAAAATGTTCTGAATAACTTCCTAACAAAAATCCGCAACTTATTCCACACTAAATCAAGTTATAATCATGATTTTCGAAATTTCCTACGTATTTGATGCCAAACACAAAATTGATCGCGATTACAGTTATACAAAAAGAAAAATGCATAAAAGCAAAATAAAATATATACCAGTTCGCTAGTTCGATGCAAAGAAGATGACAAAGGAGAACAGATTAACTGCAACAAACTACTGAGAATCGCTGGGCAGGAACAAATCGAACAATGATTTGCATGCAAGGAACGATACTTAGGGAGCGAAATTTGGCTCTAAAATTTTGGCTGTCAATTTTTTCCTCTGAACGTATAAAATAAGGGTTTGGAAATATAAGAATAGAAGAAAGGGTAAATCTGTCTTTTCAAAATAATTTTAATAGAGTAGTGGCTATTTTTGCTCAGCATTAGAATTGGTGGATAAAAAATAAACACCGCCTTATTTAGTGGCTACCACACGCCATTTTTACTTAAAATATCACGACCTACGCCTCAATATTTTTTACCACTAAAATTAATTTTTTCTTTACCTTTCTTTCTCTGTTATTTCTCTCGTGGCATTCACCACCTCTATTTTTTTTCCACATAACCATAGAATTTTTATTACAATAATATAAACATAATTCCAAGTTCCAACTAACGCCAACCAAATAGAGTAAACATAAAAGAAAGGTAGATTTTTAATCCTCGAGAAATTCTCATAAAATAGTACAAAAATAATAAAAAATTAGAATCGTTGTCGTCACCGAAGATAAAACTGTCCCTCGTGATTTTGATACTCTCAAATTCTAGAGTTATGCCTAGGGCTGGCAAGTGGGTCGACCAGGACCGGGACCGGCCTAGGATCGCAGCCCATATGGGTTGTGGGCCTAAAATGTCCTAACTGTATAGGACTGGGACCGTGGGGAGGTGAGCTGGGTAGTGGGCCGGTCCTGAGCGCGAGGCCCGGGAGACCCGGAGCGGATGGGAAGTGGGCCGGTTCAAGCGATCCTAAACGAGCCCAACGATCAATTTTAAAAAAAAAAATTGCCCGTTTGAGCATTTAAAAATTAGCCATTTGGGATGCCAAAATAGCCGTCGGCTATTTACAAAATAGTCATTTAACCCCTCCCCATGTTTTAATCCAAACTTTTTATAATTACACTTGTTTCCTATTTTCAACTATAAATACCCCTCATTCTTTCACTTTTCTCACAAAATCATCAATCTTTCTCTAATTTTCTTCTATAATTGCTTACTTTATTGTTACAATTTGTGGAAAAAAATGTGAAGTTGGTGAATTGAAGCAACGATAATCAATTTTCAACAAGTTTTTCGTCAATTCGGTAAACTCGTTCCAACTCATAATTTTTAATATTATAGTTTTGTTTGTTTTATTTATTTTCTATTATTTGATTAATTACGATGGCTTCCTTAAAAAAAACTTTTTGGTAAAAATAAGGGAAAATCCAAGAGTGGCGAATCTATTGGCCAATCTATTCCTCCTCCACTTCCCCCGGCTCCCCGACCCAAACCACATACCCGTCCTACACCTGCTGCTATTCTTGATAGTGATAATACTTTATTACAATTTACTGAGAGTCAATTTTTGCATAATGTTGGCGCTGGTGAACAATTAAACCATGAATATATGAATGCTCTTTATGGTAATCCAACTATTGATGAAAATGATGATGAACAAATAGATTTTGATGAAACGCACCCGGATGACGATACACCCACTAGTCCTGCTCCTGAAGTTAACCCAACTAATGATAATCCAAATGATGCCCCGTCTGACCCTCCTGTTATTACCTTTACTTTTTCTGACAATGTCCCAAACGGTCAGAAACATTCTATTGTTTGGCCTTTTTTTACTCAAAAGATCGGGAAGAATTGGTAGAAATGGTTACTTTTATGTGCTTACCCTATAGTTTTCCTTCTAACCCTCACTTTGTGCATTATATTAAAAAAATTTGGAATCCTACTTATAAAGGTTTTCCTCGCACAACCGTAAAGAGCGATATTTTATAAATATAAAAATGAATATGAACAATATTTGCGCTATTTATTTACTTATATAAATTGTCGTGTTGCTATTACAACTGATATTGGTAGAAGTGGTAATGACTGTGATTACCTTACTGTTACCAGTCATTGGATTGATGAGGAGTGGATAATACAAAAGCGCATTATTGCTTATAGAATAATTAATTCACGTCACACAGAGTAGTTTATTGCTGGCCCAGTTACGGATATTTGTAGATATTTTTCATTATTGATAAAATCATGTCAGTTTCAATGGATAATGCTACTAGTAACACAAATATTGTAGCCTTGCGTACCACTACACTAAGTCCTGCATTTAGTAAGATTTTTCATGTTAGATGTATTTGTCATATTTACCATTTAATTGTGGGTGATGGTTTGAAAATTTTAAATATTAAAATTGAAAAGGTTAAAATGGCTCCTAACCGGCCTTTTTATTCAAACCGTAGAAGTAGACTTAGAAAATATTTTAAAAGATGCGATGAATTTGGCGTAAGAGAAAGAAAGGTTCCTAAAGCTTGTCCAAGTAGATGGAATTACATGTATGAAAGTTTAGTTGTTGCATATGAATATAGAAACCCCATAAACTCAACGTTTAATGCTCATGTAAGTGATGATGATGAGCACTTTACAAATGCGGATTGGGCTAATGTTAAAATGCTTGTAGATTTTTTAGAAAAATTTCATGTTGCTACAAATGAATTTTCTGGAAAATATTATCCTACTACTTCTAGCCGTTTAGTTTATATTGCAGAACTTGCAAATTTGTTTACTCATTTTTTCAGAGGGTGGGGAAATTTATGAACAAGCTATTGATTATATGAGAAAAAGTTTAAAAAATATTTTTTTCCTATTCCCCCTATTTATGGTGTTGCTGCCTTGTTAAATCCTACTATAAAATTAGGAGGTCCTCAATTTTGGTATGAAACTGTTTATAATGGTTTAGCACTTGAAGAAGAGGAGTTGTCTAAACTTTCGAAAGCAATAGCCTCAATTAAAATAAATGCTCAAACTATTTATAATGTTTATTAAGTTGCATTAGATCAGGCTAGACCAAATGTTCCAACTCCTTCTTCTTCTGATTCTCAATCATCTAAAAGAACTGCGGGAGTAAGAGCACTTAGTGCTTGGGCCGGGTTCAGGGGTTCTCAAAGTTCTAGTACTAGTGATTTTTCACAACTAAATGAGCTTGAAGTTTAGTTGTCACAAGGAAATTGAGGAAGTGAATCCCGACGGCTCATTTAATATTTTGGAATGGTGGCAGGACAAAGAAAAACACTTTCCGATTCTTTCAAGTATGGCCCGAGACATTTTAACTATTCAAGCTTCAACAGTGGCATCGGAGAGCGCTTTCAGTCAAGCAAGACTTCAACTCGGTGATTATAGAGCGTCTATGAGGGAGAGCTTGGAAAAATCAGTACTTTTCAGAGATTGGATCCGTTCAGAAAGAAGAATTTTTGGACTTGCTGAATCGCAACCAGAGGTAGACGAAGCTTACGAAGAAATGCTAGTTGAACTTGCAGAGGATTCTGCTTCGCCCGGAAGCGGTGATGACTAAGCTTTTTTTCCGCCACCACCAACAGAAATTCCTTCGGACCTTAATGGATTTATGAAGTTTGAAAGAGATACTATGTAAAGTAATATGTAACTTGTATTTTGGCACATCTTGATTAGTTTCTTTTTCTTCTCAATGCTAGTATTAGCACCTTGTTGTGCTCATTCCATAGGGGGGAGAAAGACTAAGAAAGATATTGCTATATTTTGTTAATGCTATAATAAAAATTATAATGCACTGTCTTAGATATTTTTATTACCATCTTTTTTTTCTAACTTATATAAGATTTAAAAAAACAATAGAAAGTTTATCCGTTGGGACCACATAGGCCCGGGATCAACCCACTTAGCCGGGGACCATTAGTTCGTGGTCCCGATCCCAGACTGATTCCTACAAAAAGCTCGTGAAGTCCGGGACGACTTAGGACCGGCCCACTTAGACCCGTTTAGGACCGGGCCCAACCCACTTGGCAGCCCTAGTTCTGCCAGACCATCATTTTTAAGGCAATTTTATGCTGTCACACGCCTCCAAAAAGTGAACACACTTTTTGTGCCGTGTCATCTTTCAAGAGGATATTTACTCCACTTTAGTTAAAGGGATAATAGGACCCCCCAAACTTTAAGTGTGAAGTTGAAAATATGACTATAGGTCAAAGAGATACTTATGTATTTTTCCTTTTATACATATGGCGTTTTCTTTTCCAGGATCTCTCTGCGAATTTGTCGTCACTGTTATTATACATACGGTGTTTCAAGTATCCTACCGAAACCAAAATAACCCTGCTCTGCTCACCAAAATTTAGACAAAAAAAATCCATTACATGGGGAAATCAAGGAAAGGCTCCTTCAATTTTATTGAACATAATCTAGAGTATAATCCCAAGTGAAGGGAATTAGACCAAGGTAAGAAGCAAAATACAATGTCATTGCACCGATTATTGAATGAAACTACATAACTTTGCAAACATCTACAAATAATAGCAGCTCGTCAAAAAAAACCTGCATATAAGATCTTTACACAGCCTAGGTGAGTAAAACTCCAGTACCATGATATGTTGCTCAAAAACTACATTATCTCCTCACTTAGTTCTCCTTTAGCTCCCCACAATCTTCAATGGAGACAGTGCATGATGTTTTCCCACTATCTGAACCCACATTTTCCATTTCCTTGACAACACTATAGCCGTCTACAACTTTGCCAAATACAACGTGTTTCCCATCAAGCCAAGGCGTTGGTACTGTGGTGATAAAGAACTGAGATCCATTGGTGTTTGGTCCAGCATTTGCCATTGAAAGAAGGCCGGGTGTAGTATGCATCACACTGAAGTCCTCATCAGCAAATTTTGCACCATATATCGATTCTCCTCCAGTCCCATTTCCTTTGGTGAAATCTCCACCCTGGCACATGAAGTGTGGAATGATACGATGAAATACCGAGCCTTTGTAATGTAAGGGCTTCCCTAACTGCCCAATCCCTTTTTCACCAGTGCAGAGAGCACGGAAATTTTCAGCAGTTTTAGGAGTCTTATCTTTAAACAGTTCCATCACAACTCTCCCAGCCTTGGCCTTGCCAATCAATATGTCAAAGAAAACCTTTGGATTTTTCGCCATAATTACTTTTAAACCTGAATGATAACATGCATACACCAGTTAATACACGCTAAAAGACTATTTAGTATGATAGAACAGAAGATTCTCAAATAACCTTCCATGACAAAAAACAAAACAAAGGGAAAAAGAATGATAAAAGGAAAAAAAAAGAGGAACAAACTATCTGAACAAAAAAAAAACGTAATGACAACCTTTTCTGCAAACTTATCCAAAATGAGCATATAATCAAGAAACGTACTCGTATCAAAATTTCTTTAATCAGCATATCCTCCAACTACTATCAGTGGCGAAGGAAGAATTTTCGCTAAAAGGGTTGTTAAAAAATTAAAAAGGACTGTGGCTTGTAGGAATTAAACCAGCAACCTCACAAAGGTTTTAAAGCCCCATGACCACTGAGCTATGCTTTTGGGTTATGGCAAGGGAATTCAAAATATAATGTATAGAAGCACAAAATGGAATTTGTCTTATAGGTACAGTGTTATTTTCCGCAAAGGGGATCCAGGTGAACCCCGTCTACCCCCCTAAATCCCCCCTAACTACTATATTTTTCTGTATACAGACCCAGAGCACACTATCATATTTAAGAAAACCTGCAAGTAAAATAATCATCTAAAATAGAAGCTATGTTTAAATACTTGACCAAAAAACAGGAGTACAAATTTATAGCATCTCTACCAAGAGAAAGACATCAGATATACAAATTCTACCACTCAGCATGACTGGATGATAAACTAGACAGCACCCATGCTCATTTTTTTCACAGCATTTTTATATCAGTCACAACAATGCTCAACTCGTGCTACGGATAACAACAAAACATCCTAAGCTGTGGAAGTCTTAACAACAAAACATCCTAAGCTGTGGAAGTCCCCGCATTTTCTACAAGAACATCATAACACAACATTGCTTTGAGGACAATGAAAATAACACCCAAAGCAGGGGTAAAGTTATCTGGAAGCATATACACTCACGGTTTTGAGCTCAGCCTATATATACAAATTTATCAAAATATATATATTTTTATGCTTATACTAAGTTCGCATTAACCATCACAAAGGGGTAATGAGTGCATTCTTACTCCATATCCACTACCTTAAAATTCTAAATACATAATACAGTGTGGTGAAAACAAATTCAGATTCAAAAAATATATTTCATATGAAGTATAACAAAAATGTCAATCACATAACGAACCCTCCTGAGTAATTGCAACAAATGCAGATCAAGAGGACACCAATAAATGGATTAGTTATATGAAATTTCGATATAGCACAAATTTTGAGCTCACACAGCGTTTCTCAAAATTCTGACTGTGAAGCCTTCGATATGTGCTTCTTCTCATAAATAGGGATTACAAAAAAAAATAAAAAAAAAATAAAAAAAGACAAGCTGAAAGTAACCAATTGGTGAAAAGAGAAGACAAGTGACATACCTTTGGGTGCAGAAGAAGATTTTGGAGACAATTGTAAGTAAGTAGGGTTTTAGCAAATTTATAGAGAGAGGCATGTGGTTGGAGATTAGGGTTTAGGGTTTTATTTTTTGCATTGGATACCCATGTAGTTTGAGATCTTCACACATTTTTCCCCATCTTTTGTTTGCAATTGCGTAAAACGCCATTTTGCTTTGCCAGCTTTTCAAGTCCCCCAAAATATTTTCTTCGTTGGTACAAGACTTCTTCTCATCTATCACTCTCCCCCTCCAAAAGTTTTCTTTTCAGTACATTCGTCCCAAAAATATGAAACGATTTAAAGGAAGATTGATTATTCAATATTACTGGAATTCTGTTATGAAACAATAAAAGAAGAAGAGTATTGCAAAGAAAAGTATGGAGAGAGAATTCTTATTGATTTTGGAGTCAGTTACAATAGAATAGAACCCCTCTATTTACAGGGGAAAAGTAACTTAGCCACCAAGTAACAAACCCTATAATCTCTCTAGAATATAAACATTCACCTTAAATACAATTCTATTTATAACACTCCCCCTTGAATGTCTATTCAACAGTAATGTGCCTCATTAAAACCTTAACTAAAATAAAACCCAATAGGAAAAAAATCCTAAAAAAGGAAAAAGAGTACACATATCTAACAATATGCCTTTTGGTTGCCTCGTTAAAAATCTTGCAAGGAAAATCCAGTGGGACAAAACCTTATAAGGGAAAAAGAGTACAACGCGTATTAACTCCCAATGATGAGAGCATCAATTCACATCTTTAAGCCTTCGCATCCCAATCTTGTGCACTAGCTTCTTGAAGGTTGACGTCGGCAGAGATTTGGTGAATAAATCACCCATATAAACTCCAATGAATATGTTGCACCTTGAAAATTCTCGCTATCACATTATCATGCTTATAGTTATAGCAAGATACAAATGTGCGCAAATATCACTTAGGATATGGTACTTCAGGACTAAGAATTGTATATGGTTTAAGCGATTTAAATCCTTCAAGGATTTTCATATAAGTCATATAATATATTTTAATTAGATGCATATCAAGTTTTCATGTCATGATAGACAAATAAGATATCGAAAACTGATTGCACATATCATAGACTTTATACTTTCAAGTGTTTGAACTGCAGGTCCAAAACTACATGTCTTTCATATGAACTGCAGGTCCAAAACTATATATATATATATATATATATATATAGATGTTGTCGACAAACATTTTATATCAGTTCCAGCCTCCTTATTTTTCATAAAGACATAACATAGAGATCTCTTCATTCATATATTCAGGTACCTGAATCTCTCATGAGATTTTATGAAGTGTTATGTCATGTGATCTTCTAGATCACTTGCCTCATTATTATGATCATTTGCTCATCTTCTTTATCAAAAAGTTTTATTTGAAACTGATTTGTCTATACACTTTAAGCGTACCATAGACTTTGTTCTTCTAGGACTTATTCTAATAGGAGCATTTGCAGTGAGAATATAGTTACTTTCTTTAGGTCGGCAAATGCGTCTGCCATGCTTTGCAATATATTGCACATGAATTATCTTTTTAGGAACTTCAAGTTCATATTATCTTATTTGGGGATCTAGATGTAGAAATGATAATTCATTCCACGTAACTTTTTCTCAACTGCTTATCCTGTCTCCCCCTCATGTTAGAAAAACTAATTTGCACTCAACTTTAAAAATCCACCTTTGTACGTTATGGTGTTAATCAAAATATACACCACACATCAATAGTAATAAGATGGAATTATTTGGTTCCTGACCCACTTGTGAGGGGAGAAAATAATATACTTTGGTATATAACGTATATCAAACTGATATAGATAACTTTGTTCTCATAAGCAATTGTTTAGCTATTAAGTGGAGACACTCAATAAATCGTTTGCTAAACCAACTGTGATGTAATCCAACTTATCAAGATAGACTATCTTGAATAAAAAATCTGGAAACTATGCTCTAAATCAAATTATTGAGCAAGTTACCTCGCAAAATACCATGTTACGGGTCAATAATAATCGCACATGTAACTATCTCATAGATGCATCTTATGTGGTATACATGGCATATGAATGGACCCATATTCACCTTTGAAATTTCCAGCATTCATGGGATTCAATCCCAATTTTAGTTGGTATATTAATTAATGAGAACATGTAACATAAGAGAATTCATAAAGAACTTTCTAGTTCTTTAATATTTACCCATGTGAATTCTCTTTTATTTTTGCACATCATGCTTAAATTGATATGGCTAAACTGGTTATGCCAACTGGATAAATTATCAATATTGATAATGTTCAGGTTTACACCATGACGTGTGCAATTATCAATAAACTTCAAGTTTATTATGATATGGGTTTTTATATCAATAAACAAATACTTTATTATGGTATTCTTTTATTTGTGTAGTACAAACTGGAGAATAAAGCGGGTAATTTTTCACATACATATTACCCTGCTACAAGTTGTAGTAATAGAAGATATTAAATCTTTCCTTTATTTATAGTCTCAATATAACTAACCGATTTCGCGAATACTTTAGAAACTAAATAAGTTTCTTTGACGCTTACTACAACACAATATCTTATTGATAATCAATTTTATTTCTCCAAAATACTGATAATTGGCTCTTCTAGAGCTCTCAGTTAATTTTGTACTACCACATATTCATCAACATCCATATGGTCATATATCTCTTTCAAGGAGAAAGTTATACCATTACGGTCATGGTCAAAATTATATGCAAGATATGTTTCTTGCATTATTATTGTCCTTTAATAATCACATTGCCAAAATATTTTGCCGTACAATAGGTACGTGACCAATGACCATTCATGCTATAATAATGACATTATTTTCTTATATCATCTCAAACCTCCTTCTAGAGGTGAGTGCGGTATATTCACTACCACTAGCACGTTCATACTCTTTGAAGAATGAATATGTATTCATAAATCACATGTTGTCACATTCAAATCATGAATGGACCATAATCATCTATATGTGCTTTACAAAATCTCATGTCAAATCGATGACAAACATTACTTTCACAGAGTGAGACTATTTTGAGAATTCTTATTATTCTCATTACCACAATGATGACGATTATAATTTCGTCTATTGCCACGTCCACATTCATTGATACATTTACGGTAATAATTTTGTCTTCTTTCAGACTTATTACATATTGCTACCACATTCTCTTAAGGGAATGAGACTGAAGCAAATTCAATGGGACGAGTTTCCACTTCTTTGCCCACAATCATACATGAATTTGATAATCCAATGCATAGAAATTTTACCACTTCAGGAGGTTATAATTTCTTACAAACTCCATTAGAGTTATAATCAAACTTTGTTGTCTTTGCTTGTATATAAAATCAAATTATAGAATTTCAAGAATTTAAAAGAGAAAAAAAAAAAAGTAAAATACTTACCTTAAATCCAAAATTTAATCATGAAGGAAGTTATGGAACAATTGACAATCATTATGCTCAATCCTAAAGCTTCTACTCAATTGGTTAAAATCTCTTGCTGATAACGTGTTATGAAACAATAAAAGAAGAAGAAGAGTATTGCAAAGAAAAGTAGGGAGAGAGAAATCTTATTGATTTTGGAGTCAATTACAATAGAATAGAACCCCTCTATTTATAGAGAAAATATGACTTAGCCACCAAATAACAAACCTAAAATCTCTCTAGAATATAGACATTCACGTTAAATACAATTTTATTTATAATACATTCACATTTTTTATAGTTAAAAATGTTTAAAATATGTTTCAGCCCCACAACTGGCAATAGTGTTATTCTTTTCGAAACAGGAAATCTTATTATTTTCAATTTTTAATTAGGTTCTCTTACCTTCAAAATAACTCTAGCACCTTCTATATGAAGTTGCTCATATTGGTAAAGCATGCCATGTTCTATGCAACGACCGAATACAATTCCAATAGTAACGACTAGGATTGACAAACGGGAGTCGAGTCGGATATGATTTGGGTCGAAAATGGGGAATAAAAAAACCCGATAAATTATCCGACCCCATCCATATTTAATACGGTTAAAAAATAGGTTAACCGGCGAATAATATGAGTAACCATATTATCCATAACTTATTGCATATGATAACTTTTGAAAGAATTCTTAGTCTCGCTAACTTGAGGAACCCATAATTTGAGGCTTTACAAATGTAAAAGTTAGACCCATTGGTTATCCATTTTCTAAATGGATAATATGATCTGTTTTTAAAAAGTTTTTTATCCAACCCATTTTTTAGTGGGTAATATAGGTGGTTAACTGTTTCTTTTAACCATTTTGCCACCCCAGTAACGACTAATGAGACGATGGAAGTGACATCAGTCATAGGAATGTTAATGTATTTTCAACATCTAACGGTGTAATATTTCACTGAGACACAAGGGAACGGAAAAAAGGTTGGTAGTGTTTCACTTTTGCTCACCATGGAATTCATGTACTTGCACCAATGTTAGTCCTCTTTCTCAGAGAAAATACAATCATAACTAGCAAAGACTAATTTTGCAACCAGATGTGCCTTGCTTTAGATTGCATTACTACAGAAATCAAATCAACCAAGCCACTGTTGACACTTCCGATCCCCACTGCCTCCAACAGCACGCCGGATGCTGATCTTCTCAGTTGCATATTTTGCCTGGAGACGCTCGAAAGCATTTACATCAAGTTTCCCAGACACAGATTTCCCTTGCTTCCTCCGAACTTGCTGTTCACGGACAGAAGCCCAAAGTTTTCCAATAGCATCCCTCTGTCGGGAGGTGAACCTTGAAATATTATCAAATGCATGCTTGACTAAGATGTCAATAGCTGTTTGGCACCTGACAAATAAAAGTAACAACCTATGAAAAATCGTAAGATAATAGCGTATTTGACATTTTAATTAGCTGAAGGACATAACAAAGCTTTAATAGTCCATATATACTCGACCATGGGGTTCTGTAACGGTTCGCGGCAATTTCTAAACAGGAAATCATTGCTTCTCGCTGTGATCTCAGGAATCTCTTGGTTTCTTCTTCTTCTTCTCCTTTTCTTGCTTTAGCCAGGGTCACTCTCTTCCCCTTTGATTTGTCGTCTTTCTTTGATGTGCTCGGAATCAAAGCATCAAGTCCAAATGGATCACTCTCTTCTTTATTGCCCGTCGGGGCATCTTCATTCACAGCTTCGGTCGTTTCTTCCAAACAAGCAGCCTCTTCTACATCATCATCTTCAGTTGCAACAGGAAGATTTGAAATTGCTTCTTTAATTCTCCCAGTTGCTTTTGAAAACTGGAGTGCAACACAGCAGAGAAAAAAACAGAAGATTAAAAACTATCAGAATTACGGATAACTGGAGGAAACAAATTTAAGGACTTGTTTATAGCAGAGTAACAAAATTTGACCAATGCCCCTCAAATATTGGTTCTTAAGTATCACTCTTGACAAAAAACATCCTTCAAGTAGGCCAAAAGCGAGAATTTTTTCTCTTCGAACCATCAGACCATCAAACCTAAAGGGATTTTGCACATGTGCTGGTCATGTGACCAGATGAAAATAACCTGTCTCTATTTGCTTGCCTTAGATTAGCAATATGGATGACATAGTCAAAAGAATCCCCAAAGGCTGAGGGTAGTCATTGAAATTGAGGTTGTCCTTAAGAGAGTAGTTGGAATATTAGATCTTCATGTAGGAGAAGCTAGGACCAGAGTAGAACACTCCATCTATATGCGCACGTGACAGCACTTAACACACAAACAGCAGAAACAGTTTTGTCACATGATCTCTAATAAAGCATCAACTACCAACACTATAATCAATCCGCCTGGGGAGTACGGTCACAAGACCGAAACTCAAAGGAATTGACGGGGGTCTATACTTGTTTGCCTTTTACTTTGTAATATCTGCTGGTGACGAATAATGAAAGTACTTCTACGGGAAGATAAGCAGCACAGAATTGATAAGGTCCGAGTACAGCAGCAACAACTACTACGCCTCAATCCCAAAGAAGTCGGAGCCGGCAATATGAATCATCACTTCTTCATTTAAGCTTAACTCATGTCATCATCATACCAAACAAGAAAAGTGAAAAATAAGTTAAATATAAATAAATAATAGTAATAATAATAATAATAATAATATTAGAAGTTCTCTAACTAGAGAAGACTAACACTTATTCCAACTAGTAGATATCATCTATATGGATCTATTTCTTCCATTATGCCTATCTTTAGCTAAGTCTTTAGATCTTTCGAGACAACTTCCTTCCATGCAATTTTAGGTCTACCCATAACACCTTCATTCACCATGATTTTAGACATACGGACCAATCTATAGGTCGACGCATGACCAAAACATCTCAAGCGACCTTCTCTACTTTTATCCTCAATGCATGCTACTTGCACCTTCTGGCGAATGCGGTCATTATTAGTCTTATCTAATCTTGTACACATCCATCTTAGCATCCGTATCTCAGCAACACTCATCTTGCGGATATGTTGGATTTTAGCGGCCCAACATTCACTACCATATAACATTGTCGGTCTTATAGTTGTGGTATAAAACTTATATTCCACAATTTGAATGAATGTAAGTTCTACAGAACAATTGTAAGACTAAAAATGCTATATGGTAGTGAATGTTTTACGATCTGAGTAACTTCCTCAAATTAAGTAGTGAATCGCTCTTGCATAGAGCATTCAAACACATTATTATTATTATTATTATTATTATTATTATTATTATTATTATTATTATTACAACAACAACAACAACTACCTAGTATAATCCCACCAAGTGGGGTCTGGGGAGGGTAGGATGTACGCAGCCTTACCCCTACCCTGGAAAGGTAGGGAGACTGTTTCCGAATGACCCTCGGCTAAAGAAGGTGAATGAGGCCCTGATAGCAAGTGATAGCAAGACAAATAGTTAGAAAACTAAATCGGAGATGACAACAAAGAATAGCAAGATAGTACCGATAACAAGTAATATCAAGATAGTATATTTAGACAGATAAGTCCAAGGCAACACACGGGAATATGACGAAGTCCTGCTAGCAAACTACGGAATTACCGAAGGTAAGTAGTAACAGAACAAGACACGCGGCTTTCCGCTACTTTCATATGCAATCTAGTATGCCCACACATCCATCTCAACATCCTCATTTCCGCTACTTTCATATGCTGGACATGTGACTTTTTGACTGGCCAACACTCTACCCCATACAACAAAGTCGGTCTGACCACTACCTTGTAGAACTTACCCTTAAGTTCCAACGGCACATTCTTATCACACAAGACAACGGAAGCGAGCCTCCACTTCGTCCATCCTGCTCCAATACGGTGAGTAACATCCTCATCTATCTCCCCATTAATTATAGATCCCAGATATTTGAAACTCTCCCTCTTGGAATGACTTGCGTATCGAGTCTCACATCCTCGCCCGCCTCCTGGGTAACACCACTGAACTTGCACTCCAAGTAGTCTGTCTTGGTCCTGCTCAACTTGAAACCCTTAGATTCTAGAGTATGTCTCCCGACCTCCCGCCTTTCGTTAACGCCACCTCGCGTCTCATCAATCAGGACTATGTCGTCCGCAAATAACAAGCACCAAGGCACCTCCCCTTGGATGTGACGCGTCAAAGAATCCATCGCCAGGGAAAACAAAAACGGGCTGAGTGCTGATCCCTGATGCAACCCCATCTCAACCGAAAAGTAGTCAGAGTCTCCTCCTGCTGTCCTTACCCGTGTCTTGGCCCCATCATACATGTCCTGGATCACTCTAATATATGCTACAGGCACACCACCCGTCTCCAAGCATCTCCATGGAACTTCTCTCGGTACTTTGTCATAGGCTTTCTCCAGGTCAATGAACACCATATGCAAATCCTTCTTCACTGCCCTATACCGCTCTACCAATCTCCTTACAATGTGTATGGCCTCAGTAGTCGACCGTCCCGGCATGAAACCGAACTGGTTCTCAGAAATGGACACACACCTCCTCAATCTCCCTTCAATCACCCTCTCCCACACTTTCATCGTATGGCTTAACAACTTGATACCCCTATAGTTGTTGCAGTTTTGGACATCCCCTTGTTCTTGTACAACGGAATCATCGTACACCGCCTCCACTCTTCGGGCATCTTCTTCGTCCTAAAAATAACGCTAAACAACCTAGCAAGCCATTCCACGCCCTCCTTGCCCACACTCTTCTAGAATTCCACCGGGATCTCGTCCGGCCCAGTCGCTCTACCCCTACTCATACTGCGCATAGCCTCTTCCACCTCCCCCACCCGTATGCGCCTACCGTACCTAAAATCTCGCTGCCACTCCGAGTACTCCAACTCCCCCAATGCGATGCCCCTATCTCCCTCCTCGTTCAAGAGTTTATGGAAGTACGCCTGCTATCTCCGCCTAATCTGTGCCCCCTCCAATAGAACTCTTCCCTCCTCGTCTTTTATGCATCTCACTTGGTCCAGATCCCGGGCCTTCCGCTCCCTCACCTTAGCTAGCCTATACAATTTCTTGTCCCCACCTTTAACCCTCATTTCTTCGTATAAACGACTAAATGCCGCGGCCTTAGCTGCCGTAACCGCCAACTTTGCCTCTCTCCTAGCCTTCTTGTACCTCTCCTTGTTGGCACTCTTCTGCCCTTCGTCTATACTCTCTACTAGCTTCAAATATGCCGCTTTCTTTTATTATTATTATTATTATTATTATTATTATTATTACTAATTCAAACATGTTAATATCATAGTGGGTGAGATAAATTTTCTAAGCTATCCGTATATAAATTATGATCTGCTATTGAAATAGGTCAAATATCAACAATACAAAAATTGAGCTAGTCCTGAAATCATTGTAGTTAGAAGTCTAAATATCCAATAAGATGATTGAAGTGTCTTGGGGAGTCAAAGATATTGCAATATTCAGGAATAGAAGACGTCGAAATAAAATAAAGTGGAATAAAGGAAGCTAACCAGTCAAAACTACTAAAATCGCATTAACTCACAACAAGTCCACTAATAAGGATCGTTGAAACTATTCTTAGTCTCATTTGGACCTGAGGGATGTGATATTTCAACTCCTGGCAGTTCAGAGTGTTAATGTTTTTCTGTTTTGCCTTTTGCTTTTAAAGATAAGTCAGTAGAAAAAATTACCAGACCACGCCCAACTTGCATCCAGTTCTGCGTCTTCCACTAAAACATGCAATGGCTTTAAAGATACCTCTTCTTCAAGTCTATACCTAAACCAGCATAAAAATTCCAATGGAATTTTTGCAGTTCAGGTCAATCTTGATTGGAGCAATAAATGTTTTACATGCTAGTTGATGTTATCCATGTTTGCGAACAAGAGGTACCTACTTAGAGATTCAGAGTGTTTCTCATAGAAGTTGCCAGGCACCTAGATGTCATGTAGGTGCTTTCACCATAAGAAAATAATATGCAGTTTAACCACATAATTGAAAACAGTAATAGCCCTTGTTTGACATGCCAACTGCCCAGCAGAGATATATTATAAGCTCAAAGGAAATAGAGGAAAGGACCAAGAGAAGAAGGTGCAGTTTCAGATTTCATATAGGTTGTTAATCTTTCATTTTGCATGTAGAATAAAACCAAAAGGGTAAGATGCAATATATCCATTTTTGCTTCTGAAAACATGCTAATTATGATTGCTTTTAGACACCGGCATCTAAGCCCCTCTTGCTATGATACAATAAACTCATAAAATTCTTCATCAACTCTTAAATCTGAAAATTGTAAGCAATTGCGGACTTTGCCAACAAAGTTTGCTCAATGGTGTGAAATGAGAGGTTCAGTTGATCAGTAATATTTTAGCAAAGTCAATTCAAATGTCACTTGCACTCTGTTTGGTGTTCTAACCTTCTCGTTTTACAACAAACATACATAAAACTGCTCTGCCTCAAGCCAGAAATTTGATTGAATCAAGAAACCTTTAGGTTCAACTATAAGGTCGAGCAGAACCTCGCAAATGCCTCCTACGAACCTAGCATTTTGTTATTAAAGCACAGCCCCTCATTGGCTCATTCTGAGGTAAAGAAATCTTACGGGACTAGCTTTCAGACAAAGACCAAGCTGAGCTGGATCACAGGCTGTTCGATCTTGGCTAAACTGGGTGTCAGTTGTTCTCGAGCTCGAGCTCAAAATTGTAGAGCTCATTTCATTTGGCAGTCAGCCTATTCAAGCCAAGCAAAAGTGTCTATAAGGTGAAATCACACTCTATCTAGTCTCCTAGCTACCCGTGCTACATTTTGTTTCAGTTACAAAATGTAGCAGTAATACTTCTATCTCCATGTTCAATTTATGCCAAGTAAGATTATCATGACGCTGTCACTCTCCAGCCATCACCGAGCCTCTGTCGAATGAGCTTGCGATGGGTTCATCTTTCATATGGGCTCCCTAATACGGATTGATAACCTAAAAACTGTTTTTTATCAGTTGATAGACTAGAAGCTTTCTTTTCTCACCTAAATAGTTTGCAAGACCTCACTTGTTTTCTCTTTGTAAATTAACTTCTTTTTTTTGAGAATGGTAACTTTGTAAAAGTACATGTTTGGTAGTTGGAGAACCTAACACTCTCTTGACTTTCAACAACCATTTCCTTTTGAGTCAAGCATGCAATTCCAGACTCCTTACTCCCTACATGAGCGAAAGTGTTACTATTTTGAAAAATCCAGAAGCTTCATACAACTCCTCACTGAACTAAATAGTAGGCACACAGTCTATAACCCAACATCAGATAAAATTGCAAGGAATCTAAGTGAAGAAGAGCTTCTCATTAAAGTGCCTTCATAATACTTAACAAAATGAGTGCCTTTAAAGTGATTGATCTAATTCCAGAATAAAAATGCATGAAACTCTTAGTAAAAAACCAAATAGAACTCAGCTGAAATAGAGGCGCTTGCAAGTTGCAAGTAAAATGAAACGAAAGCATACCACGAAACTGTCATCGGTGAAGAGGTCATTAGCCACCACCGCCCTCATGGTCCATGTAGTTACCATATTTTGCTGTTTCTTCGAAAGACACTGCATATGAAAAAATTTACAATCAGATAAATTACACTATAGGAAGAATCAAACAAAACTGCTTGTAAACAAATGATGCACTGCTTACTTCAATTGTATCTTGCACAGCTGTGAACAACTCGTGATAATCTGCTCGTACAGAAGGCTCATTACAGGTGGTAAGTGATGACATTGCAGCTTCAAGAATGGCAAAGAAATGGTCACTAGTTGCAGGCTTTACACTGCCAGCCTGAATCAGCTGCAATGCAAGCTTTGACGCTTTACTAAACTTTTGAATGTTCTTTATATGTGATGCTATTTTTTGCATGGCTTCAATAACTTGCGTCTCTGAGGCATCCGTGATTGTTTTAAACCTCAATCGTTTTTCAGGAGCAGAAGCTGCAAGTCATCAACAGCCACTCAATACTTTACCCAGCTCAAATATTCACCAAACAACAACAAACAAATAGTAACAAGTTGTAGGCCTAGGACCATGAACGAGAGAAATGTTCAAAACATGAATTGCTAGAATATGTATCACAAAAAGTGGATAGATTAATCCATGAAGTACGCCTCAATCATAAAATAGTATATATGGCCTCTTTCTTTGCAATACTAAATCACAACAACTACTACTACTACTATTACTATTACTATTACTATTACTATTACTATTACTATGCCTCAATCCCAAACAAGTTGGATCTATATGGATACTCACTTTCTCCATTTATCATCTCAGGCCAATGATGCAAATATAAATAAACAGCATTAGGAGTTCTGTATATTTTCTAAAGCCTAAAGGTACAAATATCTGAAAGGTTAAACCACTCCTAGAAAGCACTGCTACCTACTGTAGTAGTGCTAAAGCCTAAAACATATTCTCAATTAATATAGCCTACATACATAGACTAATTTGCTTCAGCTTGTATCACTAGAGTAACAGGACGCAACAATTGGATTAAGGTTGCAGCCTTTTCTAGCTCCCAATTTCAATTTTTTTGTCCGTCACCAAAATTGACCTGAAGGATTGGAAAATTCGAAAAAGGAGCACCACAACAACCCGAATTGAAGTAGAGGAACTTAAAATTAAACAAGTCACCTATCTATTTGATCATACTTGGAACACAAACCCTAGAAATTTCGAACTTATTATGGGTAAGAACAGAAAATTGACCTACTTTCAGGCTGTGATTCTGCAGGTGGTTTGGAACGTTTGAGGGCACTCTTCAAAGCAGGAGGCGGAAGTGGAGGTTGCGGTGGTGGTGGTGGTGCCGAAGCCTCAGTAAGAGCGACGGCGGAACCATTGACGGAAGTTAGTGGCGCTGCCGGAGGAGGCAAATCTTCAAACAGGTCTCCGGCCATTTTGGGATGTTGTGAGGTTTACTGGGCGCAGTGCCCAGAAGAGAGAAAATTATTACTACTCCGATACTACTTATAATATAAGTGGTACTCCTATTAATTACTAAAATAAAAAATATATAGCGTAGCGATATTTATAAAAAGTGTAAAAACAATTAGTTTATGCCTATATGGATTTTAATATTAACTTGACTATGCAAATACATACTCCTCCAATATATGCTCGAAAGAAAAATTAACTATCAGGATTATATATTGCCTTGAAAATTTTGAAAGAAAAAGGTATATCAGTTATCCGTTTAATTATTGCAAAAATTGTGTTTATTGCATAATCAAATATCAATGAAATTGATCATTCATCTTTTGAACATATCCCTAAATTTCTTTTTATTGATATAACCCTTACATCAAAATCCTAATAATACAAATGTGATAAAAGATGTGGGTTTTATGTATTCCAAACAATTGAGTTCCTCACTACCAAAGGTTATATATGGTAGAAAATATGAATACTTCATTATTTAGAATGGAGCGATTTACCTTTTAAAATAGGATATTTTCACGTGAATTTGAATTAATCGAGCTTCAAAGCAAGTATCGAATAACGAATGGGAAACTCCTCGTCTCGTCTACCTTGAGCGGCTTCCACTTCCAAAGTTAACACCTAGAAGTGGTTGTTCAAAAAATTTGGAATGACTCCCACTTGCGAAAATTGCTCGTAGTTAATAATTTTTTTGATAATTTATTACCAATTCGTTGCTAAATCGGATTAATGATGAATTTTTTTATTTAACTATAGAATTTGTTCATCGTCAATTCCTATTTTTTTTTATAGTGTGAACCACAAACTAGAGGAGTATAAGCGCATGTATTTTCATAAATATGTGTTAGCGGTCTCATTTCTATTCAAAACTGCTATGAATAAAATGAACTTAATCTCTTAAAGTGGATATTACTTATCAGTGCTTGTGCATAAGACAAAGTTATACTATTTTCATGACCAACTCCTCATCATAAAAGGGGGAAAAGCATATATTTCTGTATTGACCAAACTTGATAACCAAATTTGAACCGTTATATGTGAATTGCATGTGCAGTGTGCTCCATTACATAGTAAACGAAATCACTAATGTTTGCCTCTCACAAAATACTTGCTCAATTTCAGACAGATAATTAATTTGGTCACTGTTTGAGCTAATAATAGCTAAACTAATTAATGATGAATTAAAGGGGTGAATCTTAGTTAAATTTACTAAATTCTAGACCGAATAAAATAGAGTACTTATGAAACGAGTAGTGCTCAGATTTATCAAATAACGGATTCGATACACTATGATTGACAATAAATATGATAGTACAAATGTACAATAAATTTAAGCAATGGCAATAAATGTAATGAAAAGGGATCTGTCACCCAATTATCATATGATTGGGATGTCCCTTTTCTCTATCTGCGACGTGAAAAAGTAAGAAGTCAAGATGGATGTGGAATCTTGGGATTTATGGATAAAGATTGAGCAACGTGTGCTTGAACAAATCAATGAATAAGACAACTTTTTCGTATATTCTCTTGTTAACCTTTACAATATGTCTTTTTTTCCCCTTTTGTTCCCCATCTCTTCCTATTTATAAGGGATATTCCCCAAAAAACCCTAAAAAGTACAGCATAAAGAATAACCAAAGGAATATTCTTTATGTCCACTTTTGAACCTATGCTACCGTTACTTTCTCATCTCGGCTGCCCGCTTTTGGCATCAGCCTTTGTGAGAACAACCTTCAGTCGTTATATCATGGTCGACCCCGTCCTCTCTCTTGCTTATCCATCACCGTGGTCACCAAATTTGGACCTATACAGTTAGTCCCTCCGCTTGTTGAGGTCGTGGCCCTGCACGTCCTCGATAAGCGAACATCATTTGCTTTCGTCTCGGAGAATTTGGCTGTTGAATCAAGCCGGGTCGACCAAGATCGAGAGAACGACACAACCAGCGGAGTCATGATTGATGTGCTTACCATGGGGTGACGTCATAGCCACGCGCGTCATCATTACGCATCTTCCCGAGATAGCGTCTGTGTGCCTGTCGCTTTGGTTTTAGTGACATCGCCATCCATCCCTATAAATAGATGAGGGTTTTGTTTTTTCAGAAGTTTCCACCATTCCCTTCCTTGCATGAACACTATTTTCCTTCAATCTTCTTTGCCAGTTCCTGTTATTGACTTTGTGTTTACGATTCCGTTTCTCTCCTTCTTACCCAACCATCACCTCTTTCTTTAGGTTTAATAGCACACCTTTTGTCGTTGAGATGTCACAAACCCTTCGCATTCATGATGAAGTTTCAGACGCCACTCCGTTGTCGGTGGCTCCTCCTTCCGGCGGTGAGGATCTCGTGGCTGAAGAGGGTGAGAGTTTTCCTACCGTAGAGGAGATAATTCCCAGGAACCCCTTGTCCAGAAGCGATTTCCACAAGGAACCTGCTCCTACTCCCGTTCCGGTCATCTCCGAGATCGGGTCGTCTCATATAGCTGAACTCCGATATACATATCATATCCCTTCTCACGTCGAGATGGTTCCGGCTGGTGGCGACATCGTGGAGGTCCATCGACTTGGGTACTGTGCCTTTTATGTCTACCCTTTCTTAATTGGTTATACTCTCCCCCTTCTTCCGTTGGCGGAGGAATTCTGCCGATTTTACAACGTCTGCCCGGCACAGCTGTCTCCGTATTTGTATAAAGCTTTCCTGATGCTGACAAAGTATGCGGAGTTGGCTGGTTGCGATGTCAATACCCACCACCTATTACACTTGTTTTCACCAAGTTTTTACAGAGGCACTATGATACACCTGCGACATTGCGGGACCAGAGGGCTAATAGTTGGAATGGACGATAGGACGAATCGAATGTTTTGGCACAAGTACTTCTTTATCAAAACCGAGCACTTGGTGTCGGACCCTGCTGGATTTCCCGGGCAATGGAATCATAATCGTAGGTGTTGATGGCATACGCTTGTTATCTTCTTTCGTCCCTTTTGATTTTCATTCGTTTGTGGTTTCTTTGTGTTGTTTTTTTTAGTTGAGAGGCGTGCACCCTTTCCCGTCGTCGGCATTGAAGACTGGGTGGCTCGCGTGTTACCTCACATGGCAACTCTTCAAGATTGGGCGGTCTTCTACAAACGCTTTGGACCGAAGGTCCCGTCTAGTAAGTGTTACTTTTGTTTCGGCCTTCTGTTGTTTGCCGTTATTTATTGATACGACCTCTTTGTGGTGACAGGTCGACGGGCTTCAAAAAAGAAAGCTCCAGTGTCGGTATTTTGCCAGGCCATTGCATCGGCAGGGATGCAATTTACTTTGGCTGAGTCCGCCTGCGGAGGTCATACTCAAACTTTGTCAACTAGGGACCCCCTTCCTCGGAATATTGCTGTACGGGATGAGATCTCTTCCCGGCCTATCTACCACCTTATAGATGAGTCCGAGTAGTCGCCATCGAGAAAGAATAGGAGAATGGAACTCGGAAAGACCGTCGCCACTAGCATTGAAAAGAAAAAGGTCGTTGCCTCGAGAGCGGCATCCTCACCTATGCCAGACGTAGGGGCCGTTTTTATGGCGGATGCTATTTTGTCAGGGAGGTCCCCTAGGGCCGAGGGGGTATACCAAGGCGGGGGGCCTGCACGGGCTGTTGAAGGTGGCGCATCGTCGGCGACCGGAAGAGATAGAGCGGTGCTCGCAGAGGACGACGGTTCAGGCTCGAACATCGATCCCGAAGAGGTGCGGGCCTTTTTGGAGAGAATACCCGCATGGAAGTGAGGATGGAGGGTCCTAACTGACACGTAATCATTCCCGTTGGTTACGATCTTTTGGCGAACTCTAAGCAGGCAGTGTCGTCCTTCGCTCCCTTGTGCGCCGCTTCTGAGAACGCGACGCTTCAGGCGATGAGTGATGCAGTGCTATTGCGGAGTACTTTTGGCATGGCTTTGCGAGTAAGTGTTTTTTCTTTTCCTGTTAGGATTTGTTTCGCATGCATAATCTGCTTATGCTAACTTTCTTTCCTCTGCATGTCAGACTCTCATTATGGAGATCGAGCGCGACCGGAGGGATGAGCAGAGGACGACCGTTTTTAAGAAGGTGACCTCCAAGTACAAAGAGTACCGTACCAAGCACCGTGCGTTGGCTGATGTCTTTACTCAAGTTAGCGAGTTTCAGCTATTTCGCGACGGGCTTAAACAGAAAGAGGAAGAGTTGGCGCAGAAAGTTGAAGAGCTGAAGGAGCGGGATTATGAGCTGATGAAGGCCATAGGTCGATGCAGCGAGCTTGAGGCGGCTCTTAAGGCCAAGGATGATGAGCTCGAGGTGAGCAAGGGGATGATGGCCGAGAATGCCGATCTTCAGGCGCGGGTGGCTTCTTTAACTGTTGAGCTTGGGCAAAGGGAAGCGGAGGCTGTCGATCTGAAGGGCGAGTTGAGCGTTAAAGTCGATGAAGTGGCTCATGCCAAAAAAGGCAGGGTGGCCGCCGTATCTAAAGTAGCAGCCTTGGATGATTCCCCCTCGTGTTTGTAGGTCTGAGCGGGATAATGAGGTGGAGACGTCGGCGCTCAAGGTAGAGAGTTTAGAAGAGTGGATCCAAGATCTGGAGGCAGAGTTGTCCGGATTGAATGAACAGGTTGTTGCTTTGAAGGCTGAGGAAGTGCGACGACAGTCGTAGCCGTCTACATCTCATACTTATGTCGATCCCATCGTGCCGCGGGAGTTGTATGAGATGTGGGTTCATGCCGAGGCTCAGCTTGATGTGTACAAGTCCCTGAAGGCTGACGGGAAGGTTTCTGAGGCAGAGCTCGAGGGTGTCCGTGTTAAAGCACGTGCGGCCCGTGAAGCCTGTGGTTATGATTCCGGTACACCTGGCGGGAACGATGTCGATGATGATGCGGACAGCTCGCCTCTGATTCTTGGTATAACGAGGAGTATGCCGAAGGGGATGACGTCGTTGTATTTATTTTTGTTTTGCCTTGCTATTTTTGTGAGGGCGGGCCCTTTATAAAAAGTTTTGTAATGTAAGTGTTGTAATGGAATGATTACCTTTTTGCCGTGTATCTCCGAATTGTCATTTTTGTTTGCTGTGCGGTGAAGTCCCTGGCTTTTCGGCCGCTTGTGTGTAATGTTTTGGCATAGTCGACCGCAGATCTTAAAGTAACTCGAGCGAGGTCGAATGTTAAGTAATTCGAGCGAGGTTGAATGTTAAGTAATTCGAGCGAGGTCGAATGTTAAGTAATTCGAGCGAGGTCGAATGTTAAGTAATTCGAGTGAGGTCGAATGTTAAGCAATTCGAGCGAGGTCGAATGTTAAGTAATTCGAGCGAGGTCGAATGTTAAGCAATTCGAGCTAGGTCGAATGTTATGTTAAGTAATTCGAGCGAGGTCGAATGTTAGGTGCGAAAAAAGAGAGTTGATGGAGAGTAAAATGTTGCTTTATTTCGTTCATTGGAGAATATCTTGGTGGAGAGTACAAAATGATGCTTTATTTTATTCACTGGAGAATACTATGCATGTCTGTTTCATACATATATTGGAGAAGTTTCCATGTATCTAGTCACTTCATCGTTCGGCCTGGAGAAGCAGTCGGCAGGCGGGGTGATGAATCATACTTGAACTTCGAGACGTCCCCTTCGTCGCCTCGTTAAAAACCTCCCCGAGAAAACCCAATTGGGCAAAACCCAGGTGAGGGAAAAAGAGTACGACTTGAGGGGTGTCCTTTTTCAGAAGTTGAAGTATTTGAGGTGGGCGACATTCCAATTGTTTTGTAGTAGTTTTCCTTCCATTGTTTCTAGTTGGAATGCTCCTTTGCTTGTTGCTGCCTTGATTTTGTATGGCCCGTCCCAATTGGTTCCCAGTTTGCCTTCTTTCGGGTCTTTGCTCGCTTGTGTTTTGGCCTTGAGAACATAGTCTCCGACTTTGAGCGGTCGTATTTTGGATTTTTTGTTGTAGTACTTTTCTGCTTGTTGTTTTTGGGCTACCATTCTTACGTAAGCCATGTCTCTTCGTTCTTCTGCCTCGTCGAGGTCTTGTTTCCTGTTCTCGTTGTTGTTTTGTCCACTTTCATTGGAGTATGTCAGGCTAGGCTCCCCGACCTCGACATGTATTATGGCGTCAGTCCCGTAGACTAGTGAGTATGGCGTTTCGCATGTGCTCGTTTTTGGCGTGGTGCGGTAGGCCCATAGTACCTCTGGTAGCAATTCTTGCCATAACCCTTTGGCATCCTCGAGCTTTTTCTTTATGTTCAATATTGTTTTGTTGGAGAATTCGGCTTGACCGTTACCGGCGAGATGATATGGCACGGAGAGTATTCGCTTGATGTGCCATTTTTCGAAGAACTCGGTGGTCTTTTTCCCAGTGAATTGGGGCCCATTGTCACAACTGATTTCCTTAGGATGCCGAAACGGCATATGCTGTTCCTCCATATGAATGTGATGATTTTGATTTCCTGTTCGCGTATTTGGGTGAACGCACCTGCTTCCACCCATTTGGAAAAGTAGCCAGTTAAAACCAAAAGAAAGCGTATCTTACCTCGCCCCGCTGGGAGGGGTCCGATGATGTCCACTCCCCATTTGATGAACGGCCATGGCAAAGTGACAGAGTGGAGGTGTTCGCCCGCTTGATGTATCATAGGTGCATACTTTTGGCACTGCTCGCACCTCTTGACGTAATGTGCGACTTCCTTTTTCATAGTGGGCCAGTAATATCCTGCCCGAATGAGGCATCCGACGAGGGCTCGGTTGCCCGTATGGGCACCATAGTGACTTTCGTGTACTTCTTCGAGCACGCGCCTTGTTTGATTCGACCCTGAGCATTTCGCCAAGGGGCCCCCGAACGTTCTCTTGTACAGGTCATGATTTATGATGTTGTACCTAGCCACCTGCATTCGAAGCTTTTTGGCTTCCTTTTTGTCTTGTGGGAGTACTCCCTCCTGCAAATATGTCACGATGCGGTTGCGCCGGTCCCAAGTCAAATTTATAGAATGTACCTCAAGTTGGTCTATTGATGAGTGGAGGAGGGTGACCACGTTTTCTTTAGTGATATTTTTGGTAGCTGCTGCTAATTTGGCGAGGCCATCTGCCTCGATGTTTTGTGCTTGAGGTATCTGGTCGAGTCGACATTCATCGAATTCTGGCAGTATTTTATGAATTTCTGCCTGGTACTTTTGTAGCCTCTGCTCTTTGATTTGGAAAGTCCCTATAACTTGGTTGACAACGAGTTGTGGGTCGCATCTGAGGACGACTCGTCGTGCTCCATACTTGAGAGCTAGCTTTAATCCTGTAATTACGGCCTCATACTCGGCCTCATTGTTAGTCATATCGGGGCACCGTATGGATTGGCGGATAACTTCGCCTGTTGGGAACTGGAGTACGAGTCCCAATCCAGACCCTGACGCGTTGGATGCGCCATCGGTGTATAGGACCCAGAGGTCGGGTAGCCCAGGAGGGGTACGAGAGGCTTCCTGCTCGACCTTGAGCATTATTTTGGCACTGAAATCGGCGACAAAGTCGGCAAGTACCTGCGATTTTATCGATGTTCGCGACTGATATGTTATATGGTGCTCGCTCAATTCTATGGCCCACTTGGCCAGTCTTCCCGACAATTCGGGCGTATGTAGGATGCTTCGCAGGGGGAAAGTCGTTACCACCGATATGGGTTGGCACTAAAAATAGGGTCTAAGCTCTCGTAAAGCTATGACCAATGCCAAGGCCAATTCTCGAGGTGGGGGTACCTCATTTCGGCGTCGACCAGTGTTTTGCTAATATAATAAATTGGAGATTACGTACCTTTGTTTTCGCGGACTAACACTGTGCTTACCGCGACTTCTGAGGCAGCCAAGTATATTCGGAGGCGTCGCCAGGTTTCGCTTTGGCGAGTAGTGGGGGTGAGGACAAGTATGCCTTTAGTTCTCTCAAGGCATCGATGCATTCTGAATTCCACTGGAGCCCGTTGTCTTTTTTCAGCATGTTGAAGAATTTGTGGCATCTGTCGGATGACCGTGAGATGAATCTCGACAGGGCGGCTATACGGCCAGTCAGTTTTTGCACCTGTTTCTTGCTGGTTAGCACTTCAGGTATCCCTTCAATGGCTTTGATTTGTTCTGGATTGACTTCGATGCCTCTTTGTGATACCAAGAAACCGAGAAATTTGCCCGAGGTTACGCCAAAGGCATATTTTTCGGGGTTTAGTTTCATACCGTACTGCCTTAATATACCGAAGGCCTCTTTCAAATGGTCGATGTGGTCTTCTTTCCTTTTTGATTTGACCAATATGTCACCGATGTAGACTTCTATTGTCTTGTCGAGTTGGTCTTTGAACATCTTAGTGACCAACCTCTGGTACGTTGCCCCTGCATTCTTCAACCTGAATGGCATGACTCTGTAACAGTACGTTCCCTGATGGGTGATGAAAGTAGTTTTCTCCTTGGCTCCTCCTTGAGGATTTGGTTGTAACCCGAGTAGGCGTCCAAGAAGCTTAGCAATTCGCGCCCTGCTATTGTGTCGATGAGCTCATCGAAGTGAGGCAAGGGAAAGGAGTCTTTTGGGCATGCCTTGTTTAGGTCTGTGAAATCTACGCACATCCGCCATTTCCCGTTTTTCTTTTTTACCATGACCACATTTGCGACCAATTGGGGATATTTGGATTCCCGGATGGAACCGTTGGCGAGCAACTTATCCACTTCATCACTGATGGCCTCGTTGATTGCGGCGTTGAATTTTCTTCTTATTTGCCACACTGGTGGATAGAGTAGGTCGACGTTCAACTTGTGAGTGACAACGTCTTTCGGGATGCCCGGCATTAGGGGTGTTCAAAACCGAACCGAAACCAAAAACCAAACCGAAACTGAAGCTTAATGGCTTATCGGTATCGGGTTAACGGTCTGACGGACGGGAACGGATTGAAATTTTTTTATTAATGGCTTATCTGTTTGGGGGTGGATTATTCAATTTTCTTAACGGATAATCCGTTAACCCGTTAAGAATATATATATATATATATATATATATATATATATAAAAT